>NW_025777827.1:0-80592 GCF_021130785.1 Homalodisca vitripennis
CTCACCTCTGAGCCAGCGAACTCTCTTATTGTGTCGACATCGAGATTATCTTCTGATTTTTTAAAGTTATGGCAATACCTCGTCCCAGCCCCAGCCGTTGATGCCCATGTCTGTTAAGGCTGTGTAGTCTCTGATGTTGCCCTCTCATGTACATGTTTCCCATGCAGTACCGAAGTCCCCTCCCATTACCTTGCCTGTAAATATCATTATAGACTGTTAATAGTAAAGGTCACTCAGAGTCGGCACTAGCTACTTCGCCCATGTCTGTTAAAGCTATGTATTCTCTGATGTTCCCATGCAGTACCAAAGTCCCTCCCATTACCTTGCCTGTAAATGTCATTATAGATTGTTAATAGTAAGGGTCACTCAGAGTCGGCACTAGCTACCTCGCCCATGTCTGTTAAGGCTGTGTAGTCTCTGATGTTGCCTCTCATGTACATGTTCCCATGCAGTACCGAAGTCCCTCCCATTACCTTGCCTGTAAATGTCATTATAGACTGTTAATAGTAAAGGTCACTCAGAGTCGGCACTCCCATGTCTGTTAAGGCTATGTATTCTCTGATGTTCCCATGCAGTACCGAAGTCCCTCCCATTACCTTGCCTGTAAATGTCATTATAGATTGTTAATAGTAAGGGTCACTCAGAGTCGGCACTAGCTACTTCGCCCATGTCTGTTAAGGCTATGTATTCTTCTGATGTTCCCATGCAGTACCAAAGTCCCTCCCATTACCTTGCCCGTAAATATCATTATAGACTGTTAATAGTAAAGGTCACTCAGAGTCGGCACTAGCTACTTCGCCCATGTCTGTTAAAGCTATGTATTCTCTGATGTTCCCAATGCAATACCGAAGGCCCTCCCATTACCTTGCCTGTAAATGTCATTATAGATTGTTAATAGTAAGGGTCACTCAGGAGTCGGCACTAGCTACTTCGCCCATGTCTGTTAAAGCTATGTTATTCTCTGATGTTCCCATGCAATACCGAAGGCCCTCCCATTACCTTGCCTGTAAATGTCATTATAGATTGTTAATAGTAAGGGTCACTCAGAGTCGGCACTAGCTACCTCGCCCATGTCTGTTAAGGCTGTGTAGTCTCTGATGTTGCCTCTCATGTACATGTTCCCATGCAGTACCGAAGTCCCCTCCCATTACCTTGCCTGTTAAATATCATTATAGACTGTTAATAGTAAAGGTCACTCAGAGTCGGCACTAGCTACTTCGGCCATGTCTGTTAAAGCTATGTATTCTCTGATGTTCCCATGCAGTACCAAAGTCCCTCTCATTACCTTGCCTGTAAATATCATTATAGACTGTTAATAGTAAAGGTCACTCAGAGTCGGCACTAGCTACTTCGGCCATGTCTGTTAAGGCTATGTATTCTCTGATGTTTCCCATGCAGTACCAAAGTCCCTCCCATTACCTTGCCTGTAAATATCATTATAGACTGTTAATAGTAAAGGTCCACTCAGAGTCGGCACTAGCTACCTCGCCCATGTCTGTTAAGGCTGTGTAGTCTCTGATGTTGCCTCTCATGTACATGTTCCCATGCAGTACCGAAGTCCCTCCCATTACCTTGCCTGTAAATATCATTATAGACTGTTAATAGTAAAGGTTCACTCAGAGTCGGCACTAGCTACTTCGGCCATGGTCTGTTAAAGCTATGTATTCTCTGATGTTCCCATGCAATACCGAAGGCCCCCTCCCATTTACCTTGCCTGTAAATATCATTATAGACTGTTAATAGTAAAGGTCACTCAGAGTCGGCACTAGCTACTTCGGCCATGTCTGTTAAGGCTATGTATTCTCTGATGTTCCCATGCAGTACCAAAGTCCCTCCCATTACCTTGCCTGTAAATATCATTATAGACTGTTAATAGTAAAGGTCACTCAGAGTCGGCACTAGCTACTTCGGCCATGTCTGTTAAGGCTATGTATTCTCTGATGTTCCCATGCAGTACCAAAGTCCCTCCCATTACCTTGCCTGTAAATATCATTATAGACTGTTAATAGTAAAGGTCACTCAGAGTCGGCACTAGCTACTTCGGCCATGTCTGTTAAGGCTATGTATTCTCTGATGTTTCCCATGCAGTACCAAAGTCCCTCCCATTACCTTGCCTGTAAATATCATTATAGACTGTTAATAGTAAAGGTCACTCAGAGTCGGCACTAGCTACTTCGGCCATGTCTGTTAAAGCTATGTATTCTCTGATGTTCCCATGCAGTACCAAAGTCCCTCCCATTACCTTGCCTGTAAATGTCATTATAGACTGTTAATAGTAAAGGTCACTCAGAGTCGGCACTAGCTACTTCGCCCATGTCTGTTAAGGCTATGTATTCTCTGATGTTCCCATGCAGTACCAAAGTCCCTCCCATTACCTTGCCTGTAAATATCATTATAGACTGTTAATAGTAAAGGTCACTCAGAGTCGGCACTAGCTACTTCGGCCATGTCTGTTAAGGCTATGTATTCTCTGATGTTCCCATGCAGTACCAAAGTCCCTCCCATTACCTTGCCTGTAAATATCATTATAGACTGTTAATAGTAAAGGTCACTCAGAGTCGGCACTAGCTACTTCGGCCATGTCTGTTAAAGCTATGTATTCTCTGATGTTCCCATGCAATACCGAAGGCCCTCCCATTACCTTGCCTGTAAATGTCATTATAGATTGTTATAGGTAAACCGATAACAAAAAAAAACCTTGGTTGATTTGAGTTCACGCAGGGTGGGGTAAATATCCCTCCGCCGCCCCTCCAAGCATCCCCACCACTGCTCGGCGCTCACTCTATTTCAATCTAATAAAATCAGCTGACTAATCCGGCTCAGTCGGTATCGTTCACTGCTGTGATCCGTTCAGTTGAACCGGTCAGTACAGAGTTACTAAGCCTTCCCGCTAGAGCGTGTTTTACCGGTCATCGTGTTGTGATTGAACAAAATGAACGACTGGATGTAATGACCAAGTGAATGAAAGGATCTGCTTGCAAAAATGTGTTCGGATAGAGGAAGAAACAACATATTTTACAGTGAATGGATAGATATATAACAATAAATATATTGTTTCAGGAATCTAGTAAATGTAAATATATATTATTATTATTAGAAACTGATTAACAAAAATTAACTGTATGTTACTATATGCATTACTAAATATTTTAAACGTTAATACTTAAGAACAATGGACTTGGTTGATTCATATGCCTTTGATTTATCATAAGATTATTTCACTACAAATGTTTCGATAAATTACTAAACATCAAACAGACACATTGCAATGTTTGAAAATAATTTATTTTTATAAATAACAACACATTTTAACCATTTAATCGATTAAGTTACCACCACTTTTCATAATACCCAGGCTGAGTCATTAAAATAATATTACGCACACTTTTACACAGAACGCCTCCTCTCAGATCGACCCTGCACATCGCACCTATATCGACCACATGATAACCTTTTAAATGCTAATAGGCAATCAATTTTTAACAGCACTAATGTTAATGTTTTTACATTACAACTACAGAATATTATTACAATTTCAATAGACAATCGAATAAATTTAAAACGAGGTCAATAAACGCTAAAACCATGGATTACTTCAGATTTAGTTCATGCTATAAGACAAAGAGATAAATTACGTAAAATTAGTGAAAAAGCAACCATTTAATGTGGATCTTAAAACCCGCTATGTCAATTGCAGGAACATTGTAAGCAGAAATTTAAAGCGATAAAAAAATATTATTTTTGTGATAAATTCGACCAAGCTAATGAGGATTTAAATATGTTTTGGGGGTTTTAATTAAATTGAGTGATAGAGGGGTTAACAAAGTTTCTTCCTTAAATAAATATTTTCCAAATACCAAATTATTCAATGACAAAATTAAGCTTTAAAGTAGCTAACGAATTTAATACATTCTTTACTAATGTGGGTCAGAACTTGGCGAACTCTAATGGCTCAAATATAACAATCTTTTTCGAAGACAGATCTTATAGGCTTCATTCGACCTTTAACTTACGCACTGTTACAAGAGGTTATATGTTACGTATCCAGTTTGAGAGGAAATTTCGCTCTTGGGCACGATTCAATACCTGCAAGTATATTTAAAAATATCACATCATAATGTGAATGTATCAAAACACATTCATTTTGACGTGACAACGTCTTAAATTAGGTTGCGGCTCGGAGTCACTCATGAAAAAGTGTAACGCCCGGTAACGTTACGATGCCCGTCCAGTGGGTCCGCCGCACGGGATCCGCACGGGATAAAGCAGATAACTGTGGGTCCGCCGCACGGGATAAAGCAGATAACTATGTTTATTCGTGAAAATGTGGAGTGCTTAGATTCGTCATTTACAACAACTACAACAATAAAGGTAAATAATTGTACACTGATATTTCATTATCGTAAACTATGATTGATTGATTAATTGTTAGATTGACACAAAAGTTGAGAAACTGAGTTTATAGGTTATGTCATACTATTGACAAATGTTGATAGTGTTAAGTAAATTATTAGTTTAAATCACTCTGCAATCAATCGTAATTCAGTCGATTGAGAAGAAAACAGCGCGTATTGCTAGTCAAACATTTTAAAATAACAAATTATAACCTCTAACCTGTCATAACAGTGCGACCCAAACAAACGAACTAAGCCGACCAATCACCACGCGCGGAGTTAGAATTTAACTGTGTTTAGCAAGAATTTCAAATTCCAATTTTAGTAAATGTTTTATTCAACTTTACCATTTACAATAACAAATTTTAATTATTTTCAAATTATGTACAATGTTTTAGTAAACAAAATATATTTCTATAGTTAAAATTTGTGCAATTCTTATTTTCATTCAATTCCTTGTTCCTATTGTGCAATTTAATAATATTCATATCAGTAAATATTCTACCGAGAAAAAGACGTTGTCACGTAAAATCTTCGCCCGTAAAACCGACTTTACAGGCAACCATAATTTTTTTTGACAAATAAAATCCACAAGTACATTTTTGCCTTCAGACAATTACGAGAAGTACTCACAGATAAGGAAATTAAAGTGGTCTATTTTGCTTTCGTTCAATCCCAACTTTCATTTGGTATTATAGTCCATGGTGCTGCTTTCAAAACTATTCTTGAGCCAATAATTTTTTAACAAAAAACAACACTAAAAATAATGTTCTTTAAGAGTACAACATATTCTTTAGAATTAATTTTCTTTGAGGAAGAACTAATGACTATAAGACATTTTTTACCAAAACCATTCTTATTTACTTATACATTAATTTTCATACTCTTTTAGCGTTGACAACTTATACTCATAACACACGGTACTCGCAACAAGTCGTCATTACAGTTTCTATATTAAAAAAAAACATTCAGCGTAACAAATTTGTATTATATTTCTCAAGTTTTGTACCGTAACGTGTGTTTGAGTTACAACTTTGCTTCTGTGTTGCAATGACCTAATCTTAATTTAAAAACGCGTGAACAATGGGTTTACTATCGTTAGATGGCGAAGAAGTATATAGACTTATTGTCCCCTTGTTATCGCTGAACTTCTAACCCTTCCTCGCTATTTATTGTTATTCGGTCTGTCCTGCACTATAATTAGCATAACTAATACTTCATACGACAGTGCAGCAAAACTAGATTTATACGGTTATATCGGTTACGTATCATTATCAATGTGACTCATAAATTGCCTGCGTGGTCACTGTTCTCATTGCCATCCAGCCGGATTAAAAATAAATTCTAATACCACTAATAATATCAAAAATTACTAAACTACTATTTTTTACTTATAAAATCATTTCAAAACAACCCCAAAATGTTCTGGTCTATCGTAATCGAGCTTGCAGGTAAAATTAAGAAGAGAGATTCTTTTCCTATCCATAAAGTTTTACCGGATACTCCGTATATATCTCATGGTTTGTGTAAAGAAGTAGCTAATGATTTTAACTCCTTTTTCTCCGCGGTTGGACACAATCTGGCTAGTGCCATCGATTCAAGTGGGGACCCGGTTTTGAGTGATGCGGATTACAGACAGGACACCGTGTTCACATTGACCACTGTTACTGAACTTGATGTAATACGGCACGTGACTGGACTGCGTGGGGGATCCGCCCCTGGACGTGATGGTTGTCTTCGGCTGATATGTTAAAGGACAATATTTATATCTTCTCTAAGCCCCTTCTGCATTTAATAAATTTAAGTATTTCTTCTGGCATTTTTCCCAGATAATTTTTAAAAATAGCTAAGGTCATTCCCTTGCATAAAGGAGATAGCTTCTTAGATAAAAATAATTTCCGCCCCATCAGTCTTTTAAGTGTATTCTCCAAGATCCCTTGAGGCGTATAGTTAAAGAACAATTGGTTGCATATCTTTTCTAACAATCAAATCTTGTGCGAGTGTCAGTGTGGGTTTCAGAGAGGACAGGAACATTTCTGATGCTCTTTTTGATGTCAATAGACAAAATCAATGAGGCTATATCTGACAACTTGCGCATTATTTTTAATATTTCTTGATTTGAGGAAGGCCTTTGACAGCATTGATAGAAATAGGCTGCTTCCTTAAATTGGATGCCACTGGAGTTCGGGGGGTTTAATGCGCTTTTCATGGTTCTCAACCTACCTTACAAGTAGGCTACAGACCGTGTCTGTCTGTGGGACAGAGAGCGACGACGCGCTTCCGGTGGACTACGGGGTGGTTCAGGGCAGTACGCTCTCGGCCCAATTCTGTTTTTGATTTATATTAATAATATCTCTAAATTGAATTTATATGGCAATCCTGTTTTATTTGCTGATGATAGCTTAATTTTAATAAAAGGTAGCGATTGGGGTAATGTCCGTTCTAACGCTCTACATGACCTCATGGTCTTAAAAAAATGGTTTGACCAAAACATTCTTTCATTAAATACATCAAAGACTAAGTTTATGCCCATCTCTCTCCGAGAGACCACAGACTATACCCTCGGTGACCTCGTGGTTCATAATTGTGGCAGTTACAACAATGAACTTTGTTCGTGTGAAACTATTGAAAATGTATTCGTCTTATAAATATTTGGGTGTCTTCTTTGACAAGCGTTTAAAATGGTCTGCACATGTTGAATATGTAATAAAAAAGAGAGCAAGGAAATATATATTTTGCGTTTTAAACACACTTAAGTGAAATTTTAAATGAAAAAGAAATTAAACTTGCTTACTTTGCCTATGCCCAATCGTTGTTCTCGTTTTGGAATAATAGCCTGGGGTGGTGCGTAATAATAACTCTTTTTACAGCTCATTGCAAGTGGTTCAGAAGGCAATCTTAAAAGCCGGTTTCAAAAAATCTAGGAGATACCCAACTGACACTTTATATTTCAAGAAAACTGCCATTCTATCAATTCGAAAAAATCTTCATTAAAACACTTCTTGTTACATTTATAAACATTTTTTATACAATTTTCTCTACAACTTTCACATTCTCATAACACACGATATTCACGGAATATTGGAGAGTCGCATCAATGCAGATCAGTAAATCCTTCTCTGCTACAAATTCTCTTTATATATCCCATCTTGTGTATAGAAATATCTGTAAATACTTTCCAGACAACCAAATATTCACCTCACCTTCAATACTTTACATGTATAGAAACGCTCGAATGGAATGGCTATATCTTATCAGCGCGGAGGAGGCCGAGGCAATTATCACGGCTGATTACAGAAGGACCTGACTTTGGAACCCTGCCTCCCCCCTCTTGATGGCCCTTCAACAGCACTGATGCCTTTAGATGGACTTTTCCTATTTTGTACATTTATTTGTTTTTATGTTCATAACAGTTCGTAAAGAAAATTGCTAGTAATGTGTTAGGTTGTTCTGCAGGTAGACTTTTTGATCCTTAAAAAACACATCACTCCTTAATTTTGCTTTTTCTCCTCTTTTAATATTTCCTTTAAACTATTTGTAGTATTTACGCTGATAAATTTCAATACCGTATTATGTGGATTGTGTGTGTGTGTGTGTGTATGCGTGGTGTTGATGTTATAATATGATAATTAATTAATTACCAGATTCAGTTCGTCCAAAATCTCCAGGGAAGCAACTCGAGCCTACGCACAGGGCTTTTCCGCCCATGTAGGCTCATTTCCTAGGCCACTTTAAATTTGATGTGTATAATATTTTGATGTATAATGTTGTTATGTAAACATTCAACTAGTATAGTAACAAGACAATATAAATTTAATAGTAAATTTGCACACATGTAAATATTTTTTGGAAATAAAAACTATGATTCAATTCAATTTGTTTTATTATTAGTTTTGAGTTCCAGTATTCACGACCAGAGCCTACGCACAGGTCCTAGGCCCATGTAGACTCATCCCGGTTATACTACTCTTCTTATTTCAAATTTTAATTGAATTAAATAGAATTAATGCAATGTTTATTATAATTAAGAAATAATTAACTACGTATAAGTACCGTATTGTTACACTCTGATACATGATTTTATCAGACATTGTAGGCTATATATTTGCTTACGTTTGTTGCAAAACGTGTATTATGTGTTTTTATTGTACTATTTTATAGAAAATAAACCTTTTCATTTCATTTTTCATTTCACTTGATTTGGAAAAAAAGTATCAAATTTTATTCAGTTGCCAGGCCAAATTGAACAAAACTTTCAAAGTGAATGGGTCTTTCGAAAACACTCCGATCCGGATCACTCGTTCACCTGACTGACTCGTTCGAATTGAATAATAGTAAAGGTCACTCAGAGTCGGCACTAGCTACTTCGGCCATGTCTGTTAAGGCTATGTATTCTCTGATGTTCCCATGCAATACCAAAGTCCCTCCCATTACCTTGCCTGTACATCTCATTATAGATTGTTAATAGTAAAGGTCACTCAGAGTCGGCACTACCTACTTCGCCCATGTCTGTTAAGGCTATGTATTCTCTGATGTTCCCATGCAATACCGAAGGCCCCTCCCATTACCTTGCCTGTACATCTCATTATAGATTGTTAATAGTAAGGGTCACTCAGAGTCGGCACTAGCTACTTCGCCCATGTCTGTTAAGGCTATGTATTCTCTGATGTTCCCATGCAATACCGAAGGCCCTCCCATTACCTTGCCTGTACATCTCATTATAGATTGTTAATAGTAAGGGTCACTCAGAGTCGGCACTAGCTACTTCGGCCATGTCTGTTAAGGCTATGTATTCTCTGATGTTTCCCATGCAATACCGAAGGCCCTCCCATTACCTTGCCTGTACATCTCATTATAGATTGTTAATAGTAAGGGTCACTCAGAGTCGGCACTAGCTACTTCGGCCATGTCTGTTAAGGCTATGTATTCTCTGATGTTCCCATGCAATACCGAAGGCCCTCCCATTACCTTGCCTGTAAATATCATTATAGATTGTTAATAGTAAAGGTCACTCAGAGTCGGCACTACCTACTTCGGCCATGTCTGTTAAGGCTATGTATTCTCTGATGTTCCCATGCAATACCGAAGGCCCTCCCATTACCTTGCCTGTACATCTCATTATAGATTGTTAATAGTAAGGGTCACTCAGAGTCGGCACTAGCTACTTCGCCCATGTCTGTTAAGGCTATGTATTCTCTGATATTCCCATGCAATACCGAAGGCCCTCCCATTACCTTGCCTTGTAAATATCATTATAGATTGTTAATAGTAAAGGTCACTCAGAGTCGGCACTACCTACTTCGGCCATGTCTGTTAAGGCTATGTATTCTCTGATGTTCCCATGCAATACCGAAGGCCCTCCCATTACCTTGCCTGTACATCTCATTATAGATTGTTAATAGTAAGGGTCACTCAGAGTCGGCACTAGCTACTTCGCCCATGTCTGTTAAGGCTATGTATTCTCTGATGTTCCCATGCAATACCGAAGGCCCTCCCATTACCTTGCCTGTAAATATCATTATAGATTGTTAATAGTAAAGGTCACTCAGAGTCGGCACTACCTACTTCGGCCATGTCTGTTAAGGCTATGTATTCTCTGATGTTCCCATGCAATACCGAAGGCCCTCCCATTACCTTGCCTGTACATCTCATTATAGATTGTTAATAGTAAGGGTCACTCAGAGTCGGCACTAGCTACTTCGCCCATGTCTGTTAAGGCTATGTATTCTCTGATGTTCCCATGCAATACCGAAGGCCCTCCCATTACCTTGCCTGTAAATATCATTATAGATTGTTAATAGTAAGGGTCACTCAGAGTCGGCACTAGCTACTTCGCCCATGTCTGTTAAGGCTATGTATTCTCTGATGTTCCCATGCAATACCGAAGGCCCTCCCATTACCTTGCCTGTACATCTCATTATAGATTGTTAATAGTAAGGGTCACTCAGAGTCGGCACTAGCTACTTCGGCCATGTCTGTTAAGGCTATGTATTCTCTGATGTTCCCATGCAATACCGAAGGCCCTCCCATTACCTTGCCTGTACATCTCATTATAGATTGTTAATAGTAAGGGTCACTCAGAGTCGGCACTAGCTACTTCGGCCATGTCTGTTAAGGCTATGTATTCTCTGATGTTCCCATGCAATACCGAAGGCCCTCCCATTACCTTGCCTGTAAATATCATTATAGATTGTTAATAGTAAAGGTCACTCAGAGTCGGCACTACCTACTTCGGCCATGTCTGTTAAGGCTGTGTATTCTCTGATGTTGCCATGCAATACCGAAGGCCCTTCCCCATTACCTTGCCTGTACATCTCATTATAGACTTGTTAATAGTAAGGGTTCACTCAGAGTCGGCACTAGCTACTTCGACCCATGTCTGTTAAGGCTATGTAGTCTCTGATGTTCCCATGCAATACCGAAGGCCCTCCCATTACCTTGCCTGTAAATATCATTATAGATTGTTAATAGTAAGGGTCACTCAGAGTCGGCACTAGCTACTTCGCCCATGTCTGTTAAATCTAGGTCTATGTATTCTCTGATGTGCCTTCTCATGTACATGTTCCCATGCAGTACCGAAGGCCCTCCCATTACCTTGCCTGTAAATATCATTATAGATTGTTAATAGTAAGGGTCACTCAGAGTCGGCACTAGCTACTTCGCCCATGTCTGTTAAATCTAGGTCTATGTATTCTCTGATGTGCCTTCTCATGTACATGTTCCCATGCAGTACCGAAGGCCCTCCCATTACCTTGCCTGTAAATATCATTATAGATTGTTAATAGTAAGGGTCACTCAGAGTCGGCACTAGCTACTTCGCCCATGTCTGTTAAAATCTAGGTCTATGTATTCTCTGATGTTCCCATGCAATACCGAAGGCCCTCCCATTACCATGCCTGTACATCTCATTATAGATTGTTAATAGTAAGGGTCACTCAGAGTCGGCACTACCTACTTCGCCCATGTCTGTTAAGGCTATGTATTCTCTGATGTTCCCATGCAGTACCGAAGGCCCTCCCATTACCTTGCCTGTACATGTCATTATAGATTGTTAATAGTAAGGGTCACTCAGAGTCGGCACTAGCTACTTCGGCCATGTCTGTTAAGGCTATGTATTCTCTGATGTTGCCATGCAATACCGAAGTCCCTCCCATTACCTTGCCTGTAAATGTCATTATAGACTGTTAATAGTAAAGGTCACTCAGAGTCGGCACTAGCTACTTCGCCCATGTCTGTTAAGGCTATGTATTCTCTGATGTTCCCATGCAATACCGAAGTCCCTCCCATTACCTTGCCTGTAAATGTCATTATAGACTGTTAATAGTAAGGGTCACTCAGAGTCGGCACTAGCTACTTCGCCCCATGTCTGTTAAGGCTATGTATTCTCTGATGTTCCCATGCAATACCGAAGGCCCTCCCATTACCTTGCCTGTACATGTCATTATAGACTGTTAATAGTAAGGGTCACTCAGAGTCGGCACTAGCTACTTCGGCCATGTCTGTTAAGGCTATGTATTCTCTGATGTTCCCATGCAATACCGAAGGCCCTCCCATTACCTTGCCTGTAAATATCATTATAGATTGTTAATAGTAAGGGTCACTCAGAGTCGGCACTACCTACTTCGCCCATGTCTGTTAAGGCTATGTAATTCTCTGATGTTCCCATGCAATACCGAAGGCCCTCCCATTACCTTGCCTGTAAATGTCATTATAGACTGTTAAAAGTAAGGGTCACTCAGAGTCGGCACTAGCTACTTCGCCCATGTCTGTTAAGGCTATGTATTCTCTGATGTTCCCATGCAGTACCGAAGGCCCTTCCATTACCTTGCCTGTAAATGTCATTATAGATTGTTAAATTAAAGGAAACTTAGAGTCGTTAGAGTATTTAGATTGTCAATAGTAGTGATCAATCAGAGTCAGTACTAGCTACTTCGCTGCTCTGTGCAATCAATATTTTTGCCCCCTCCCGAACTTCTTGTGAAATGAGGTTAATGACTATCGGCTTTTAAAGTATGTTTTCACAAGTGAAGGCATAAAATGTTATATATCTGCAAACCTTAAACTACGTCCTCTTAAGTTACTAAATATTGCATCCACTCGTTTTAGTAAAACACACATGTATAGTTCATAACTAATGACGGAAGATTTGAAAGGATAGCAGTGTTTGCTAGCGTTATGTACAACGGAAATGCGACACTCTGTTCGGTTTTGGATTTCCATTTACAATTAGTGCTAAGAAAATTATCGTAAGATTAGTACAGATGGGCCAAGGGATCTGAGCGCGCGGCCGAGGCTGTACTAGCCATCCACGAAACATTGACCTCATCTACGCGCTTCCATTCTGTTGTTGGTTTAAAAGAGATAAAATTCGGAACACCCTTCATTTGAATATAACCACGAGACAACTGAATAATCAGTAAATGCTCCAGTTCTTGCCTCAGGAGGACGCGCTGGTCCCTTGGCACATCTGTAATTAGAATAATAAAGCAAGATGGTTTAATTACTTAATTAATAAAAGGCTAATTTGATCGAACAATTAAATAAAAAGGTCAAATTTGAGAGCATTGGTTAGTGTTTACAAATGTTGTCCTCCCCATCCATGATGCCTGGTGTATACTTTAGTGATACAATGGTTAAAAGTATGTATCCAAAACAGTTTTAATATTAGACAAAACAATCTGATTCACCTCTTGGATATGAGCAGAAGCTACCGGGTTGACTGAGACAAGAGTAGGGCTGTTTCTCAAGAGGGTAGTTCCAGTCGATGGGAGAGCCTTGGTAGTTGAAGTACATAGCTGGAAGTTGAGTGCCCACGGGAGCAGGTCCTCCAGCCTCCAACAGAGTGACTGTCCAGTGGTGAACCTCACTGAGCCTGGATGCCACTACACATCCTGCCGATCCTGCCCCCACCACCACGAAATCAACAGACTCTGTCTCCTGCAGCAACAGGCAGCAATAAAATTTACTGATTTATTAATAATTCCATTTTTATAGATACAGTTAGGAATAGCTTAAGTACGGAAACAACAGATTTTTACTGAACGGACTCTCCACCGTGATCCTTGCACAGGCCAGTGATCCATGAGGACAGACGAAATGAGGCTGAGAGGGCGTTAGTTTCTCCTTACAAGACCTCTACGGGAGACTTAATGATGGTATGAAATTGTTTTGTTGCAGTCCTACAAAATTCATTGAATTACATAAGCAATTTTAAAAATTTGACTATTATTAATTATTGTAATTGATTCTACCATACTTTTGTAATTAATCCTTATCCACATTATTTCACTCATACCAATTGCCATTCTTTAGCACCAATGCAATCGTCATTCTAATCGTTGAATAACCCAGCAGATCTCATTCATCCCTCAACAGAATTGACACTGCTTGGTGTTTTAACTGAAGTTTCAGTATTGGACTATTTAAGATCTTGATTGTCTCAAGGGTATTATTGTGCATGTGAACTGTATTAATTTTATTCTTGCAACCTGCATATTTACTTCTTAATTTATTATTTAATTTATGTAATCTTCTTATTATCAACATTCTGCACTATAACAACAGCAGGTGGATCGAGTAGCTACTGATAAGCATTGTTAACTCAGCTCTATATAATATCCATTATGTCTGATTCTTGCCCTGTCTGTGTTAAGATGGTGTTGGACACCGAAGAGGGGATTGGTTGTGATGGTGATTGCCAGCGGTGGTTCCATAGGGAATGTATCAAAATGTCAAAAGCTGAATATCAAAGTAAATGTGCCGATACGAAAAATAAATGGTACTGCGCTAGAACTGATTGCTTGGGGTCATCTAATCAGCCTTTCAGGTTGTTGTCTTCCCAAATGTCAACTGTATTGACCAAACTGGACGATCTCTTAGGCAAGGTTAAAAAGATAGATGATATATCTAAAGATATTGTAGACATAAAAACCGAGATTACTACAATAAGAGCTAGCTTATCGGTATTGGAGCCCAGAGTGGAGGTGATTGAGAAAAATCTGCTTGTAGCTGAGAATCAAATAGCTGACGTAAAGTCACAAGTATTGGCAAACACTACTAGGTTAAATAAAATTGGAAATAGTCCTGCCACGTCCTTGGACGCTGTTGTCGCTGAAGTTCATGATAGAGCTGGTAGGACCAAAAACATCCTTATGTACGCTATTCCAGAGAGCACCAAGTCACTACCTTTGGAAAAAAAAGAAGATGACCGAAAGAAGATTTGCACTGTCTTTGATGCTGTAAATTTTCAGCCCACTCAGTTTTCCTATCATAGAGTTGGCAAGAAATCTAATCGGGGGCCTCGCCCACTAAAAATTGTTCTGGGCTCCCAGAATGAGGTTTCCATCTTTATGAAGAATTTTTCTGGGGACAAAGTGTCCCTGGCTGATCCCTCTATGGATAATGTTTCAGTCTCCCGCGACCGCACCCCAAATGAGAGAGCCACTCTTACTGCCCTGCGCAAAGAACTTGATGAGAGGGTTGCGAATGGAGAAACTGGCATTACTATTAAGTACTTGAATGGGGTACCCAGAATAGTTTAAAAATAACTCAAAAAACTAAGTAAAGGCGGACAACCAAAACTAACAGTTTACTATCAAAATGTAAATGGGCTTCGGAGTAAACTAAATAACTTAAGTCTTTCCCTCTCCACAACTGATTTTGACATCATTGCTCTCACTGAGACAAATCTATCCCAAGACATTAGTGATGCCGAGCTGGGGTTTTCCTCTTATAACGTATTTCGCAGTGACAGATCCTACGAAACTAGTGTCAAGGCCAGTGGCGGAGGTGTCCTGTTGGCAGTCAAGTGTTGTTATCCTTCTCTGCGTATGCCCATCTCAACAGCATCTGTCGAGTAAACCCTAATCTCAGTAACGACTTCAGCTGGTGTAAAAGTTCTAGCAGGCGTTGTATACATCCCTCCTGACGCATCTGTCAATTCTTACGAAACATACGTCACGTCAATAGAAGAAGCTGTCACGTTGGATTCCTTCTCTCGAGTGCTACTTATGGGTGATCTGAACCAACCTGAAATTGATTGGAGCACTTTCCCTCGGACTAATCTCCGTTCCGGTCCAGTGAGAGCCTTGAGCGATCTTACTTCTACTCTTGATTTAACTCAAGTAAATCTCATTGAAAACACTCGTGGTGTAATTCTGGACGTCATCCTCTCCTCGGATATACACACTGTTGTCTCCAGGGATGATGAGCCACTGGTACCTGAGGATGTACATCACCCCGCTCTTAGGATTGCTCTTCCTTCCGTTCCCACAGCTGGCAACAAGACTTCCTACGTCCATAACTTCAAGAAATGTAACCTTATAAATGTCTATCAAGAACTGCAGCATGATATCCCGCGTGTTTGTTACAAAAACTCTTTTTCACCTGATGACGTAAACATGCAATTCTCTAACCTTGCTGAAACGTTAAAAACCTCTGTCTTAAAACATACACCTTTGATTAAAGTCGGATCATCATTCCCACCGTGGTTCAGTCCGGAGTTGAAGAGACTGGTAACTGAAAAGAAACGACTTCACTTACAATATAAGAGAACTTTGAATGACTGCACATACTATTCTTACTCTCGCACCAGGTCAAATTGTAAACGGCTTTCTCAAGAATGCTTCGAAAATTACATAAACCATGTCCAAAATATCCTTCCTTCTAATCCCAACAGGTTCTGGAGCTTCGTTGATGGGTTAAAGAAGAACCATGGAACTCCGTCAGCTCTGGTTTATAATGGCACCTCATCGTCCTGTGTGAATGAACAATGCGAAATGTTTGCTGATTTCTTCTCCTCGGTGTTCACGTCTCAACAACAACCTCCTACTAGTTTAGACAGTGTCGACTCTTGCAATGTTATCTCTCATTGTATTTTTAGTGAAGATGAAGTCAGAAAGGAGCTTCTCAATCTCAACGTAAATAAAGGCTCCGGGCCTGACATGATACCTCCTGGTGTCCTGAAGTATTGCCACCTCCTTTTATCTGGTCCGCTCCAGGAGCTCTTCAACAAATCAGTATCCAGTGGTGTTTTTCCTGACGTTCTTAAAAAAAGCTATGTTGTACCCATACACAAATCCGGGACAACATCTGAAGTTACCAATTATAGACCTATTGCTGTCCAGTCAGTTATCTCCAAAGTCTTTGAGAGACTGGTGCTTTCTAGAGTGTCTCCCCTACTACAAAGGTGTATATCTTCCCATCAACATGGGTTTTCGCCTGGAAAATCGGCAGCAACGAACTTAGTAGTCTTCCAGTCCGACATTATCTCATCCTTCACAAGACGGAAACAGGTTGATGCAATTTTTCTGGACTTCTCCAAGGCTTTTGACAGAGTCAGTCACTTGCATCTGCTTGTAAGGCTCTCTGCATATGGCGTCCATGGCCCTCTTTTAGAGTGGTTTTCATCATACCTTCAAGATCGCAAGCTAATGGTGAAATTCTCTTCTTCTTTCTCCAGAGAGTTCGTGGCGATTTCAGGAGTCCCACAGGGTTCGCACTTGGGTCCCGTATTATTTAATCTATTCATCAATAATATATCTGACGTAGTTTCCTGCCAATCACCTATTGTTTGCTGACGATATTAAACTTTACTCTGAAATCACATCTGAATGCGACTTTGAAATCCTTCAGCGAAGTATAAATGCTGTTGAGAAATGGTGCTCTGATAATGGCATGTCCTTAAACTCAACGAAATGCTCCGTTATCACCTTTCACAGGATAACATCTCCTAGTTTCCATGATTATCAATTGGGTGGATGTAGTCTCAAAAGAACAAGCGAGATTAGAGACCTAGGTGTGATGTGTGCTGCCTCTCTGAGTTCTGAAGATCACGTGAATCACATTTGTAGCAAAGCAAATAGGAACCTCGGCATGATAATCAGGTACTCACGTTTTTTCACGGCTCCTTTGGCGTTAAAGACTCTATATTGTTGCCTTGTTAGGTCTCACTTGGAATATTGCACAGTTGTGTGGTCTCCTAATCAACAATATCTCCAAGACAGACTCCAATCGATTCAGTCTCGTTTCATCCGCTTAGTTGGTTATCGCCTGGGTCATCGTTATGCTGATGTCCCTGTGAACTCTTTGGCAGCTGAACTTGGCCTTCAACCACTTGCTTTGAGGAGAAAAATTTTTGATCTGGTGTTTTTATATAAGTTGGTTAATGGAGATCTCAACTGCCCTCAGTTACTGGAGCGGGTAAGGTTCCACGTTCCTGCCAGTACAAGATCGAGTGACCTGTTTGCAAGACTGCATCACTCTACAAACTACGAAAGGAACAGCACGATGGTCCGGATCCAGACGCTTGGGAATACCCTACCACTGGAACTAGACATCTTTAACACTGGTGCTGTATCGTTTAAGAGACAGATTAACCAACTGCTCTCCATGGAAGATTAAAAAAGGAAGGCTCCATGTAAAACATGCATTGTTTTTTATGTTCGTATAGTAGATATTTGTTATTACTATTATTTATTATTATTATTTTTAGATTTCTTTATTGCTTGTAATCACTTTATTTAACGCTTCTTACTGTTAATCCTTTTTAATACGGTATATTAACTATTTTGTCCTTAATCGCGGTTTAAAATTTATCGATTCATATCTATTTCTGCTTGCTTGCACTGTTCATTAGTACCAAATTGTTCATTTGTTATTTATTTATGTTTCATTGTTCATAAATTATTTATCATTGTTATTTATTATAATGTTAAAAATTGTGTTTTTTTTTCGCTTTCGTTTGTTGATATTCTAGGTTTTGTTTTATTTCTTCATAGTCGATCATTGTTAGCTCTTTCATATTTTATTGCCTTGTTGTCTGTTAGTCATCATGTTATTTTTCATAGTTTATTATTGTTACCTCTAATTGTTTGCTAATTCATTTGGTCTTTTGCATCTTGCATGTATTAATTCATCTTAATACATGCATATTAATTCATAGGGTATTAAGGCGTTCCTATAAAAGTGCAATAAGGAAGTCTAAGTCGGATCAACTCCTGAGTAGGATCTCTGAATCAGCAAATAAGACAAAAACCATTTGGACTCTCATTAATGACAGCAAGCCTTCCAGAAAAAATAATAATGTTTTCCCCACTTTGCTTGATTCTAAAGACAATGAAGTTAGGGATCCTGTCAGGGTTGCCAATATGTTTAACAACTTCTTCTCGACTATTGGTCAATACCATGACACCAGTGGAAATATTTCTCATGGCCTAAGCGAGTCAACACAAACTACCACACCACAATCTGTAACCAAGTCGCTGTTCTTGTCCCCCACCACAGAGCGGGAAGTATCGCGTGTGATACTTGCTTTAAAACCTAAGCCATCTTGTGGAAATGATGGACTATCGTCTAAGCTTTTCAGGCAGATCCATGATTTAATTTCTTCCCCACTTGCTTATTTAATTAATTTATCTTTTTCAGTGGGTGAATTTCCTAATTCACAAAAACACGCTATAGTCCACCCTCTCTACAAGAGAGGAGCTAGGAACGTTTGTAGTAACTTCAGACCTATTTCGCTGGTTACAACCTTTTCTAAGATATTTGAAAGAATATTTCTGGATAGATTGTTGTCTTTTCTGGCGAGAAACGGAGTTCTCTCTGCAAGTCAGTTTGGTTTCATTAAAGGAAATCAACCACTGACGCAGTTGACTCTGTTATTTCATTTTTGACACAGGCTCTGGACTCGGGCAATTCAGCTATGGGATTGTTTTTCGACTTGACCAAGGCCTTTGATATGGTTAATCATAAAATTTTGCTAAAAAAAACTTCACTTACTTGGCATTAGAGGTGTATCGTACTGTTGGATTTCATCTTACCTGCGTGGGAGGACGCAATCAGTTCAGCTTCCTTTTTTGGACAGCTATGGCTGTCAAAGAACAGCCTCGTCAAAACCATGTGAGGTAATAAGAGGAGTCCCGCAGGGTTCAGTACTGGGACCAATCTTGTTCCTCTTGTTTGTGAATGACCTCCCAAATTGCATTTCTGGTCCCAATGCCAAAATTTGTCTTTTTGCAGACGATACATCCCTCACAGTGAAAGCCCCAAACCACTTGGACCTCATGACTCTGGCTTCTGAAGAAGCACAAAAAATATCCCAGTGGTTTCAGCATAACCAGCTCGTAGTAAATAACGAGAAAACTCAAATGATCCATTTTTCTATCAGAAGTTCTCAGGATTTGGAGCAAATTCCATTCCACTTGGGGGATGAAGAGATTTCATCTGGTAAGTCGCTAAAGTTTCTAGGCGTTCAGATTGACAATAAATTAAGCTTCCACGATCATATTGAGCTCGTTTGTAGGAAACTAAGCTCGGGGATTTTTGTTATTAGAAACCTGTCAAAGTTTGCTGATACCAGAGTGACCTTGGCTGCTTACTATGGGCTTATCTACCCCTTTCTCACATATGCTGTAGTCATTTGGGGATGTGAAAGTGTACGTACAAAATTCGTTTTTAAACTCCAGAAAAGGGCGTTGAGAGCGGTTTTTGGGAAACCGTGTAGAGCTTCTTGTAGGTCGCTTTTTAGGGAGGCAAAGGTTCTAACATTCCCATCGATTTATATCTTGTACTGCGTGACATTTGTTCACAAAAACCTCCACCTTTTCAAATCTCAAAATCCCCTACATCGTCACAATCTACGTCACTCCAATATGATTACCATTCCTGCCCATAGAACAAGTTTTTTTGAAAGACATTTATTAACCAGCGGCATTAAACTATATAATGCACTCACAGACTCTATGAAAACAAAAACAAGTCCTTCTTTTGAGAGGGAGGTCAAGCGGCATTTGGTACAGCGGGCTTACTACAGTGTCAGGGACTTTGTCGAGTGCTCTGGTCAGACTAGCTTATGTTAAGCTTTATGTTAAGACCAGCCACCTATGTAAGCTTTAGTTTGATTTATTTTAGCATTGACAAAAACTTTAGTGCTGTTTAAATTAATCTGACGTTTTTATATTTAATTTTATTGGGCTATTCTGAAAATAACTTAATGTAATTAACTATTACATAATATTGTTGACGCTATTTTGCAGTGTTCTACTGTCTGACAATAAAGAATTTCTGATTTCTGATTTCTGACATCTTAGGTTGTTTTGTATCTATTATCATACTACAGTACTTTGTTAATATTACTGTTTTGTGTTGCAGCTTATCTATATTAGCCATTGAAACTTTGTACTATATTTTGTTTAAAATGGGTTGTCCGTATATAAATAAATAAATAAATAAAGGGTCGTCGAGCTTTACTCCAATTTGAAATGTAATAAGGGAGACGCTCAAATTTGGACGTTCTATGCTGCTGGACGTGGAAGTTGTTTCTGATTTATGTATTGTACCTATAAATATATCTACCCTGTGTCAATGCACACCAACAGCAACAGTCTATTTAACGTCTGCAGTAGCGCAAGGCTACTGCGGTAAGCTGAATAACTGATATGCAGATAACAGTGATAGAATATGGATCTTGATCCTTTTCCTCCCTGGGATGCACAAATCAATTGTCACCAAGAAATCAGTGCAGTCTACTATCACATTCACCAATTTGAAGAGGTACTCAACTATCACCATCATCACCAGCCATTAACTGTGTACCGAGAATGTTGACGTATAAGATGTAAATGAGCATCGCAATGTAATATTATAGACAACAAGAACAACATCCTACCTTAAGGAACAGACTTGGACTTCATTCAGCAGGCGAATCTGAAAAGCCTACATAGAGCAGTTGTCACTATGTCATATTCTCCATCTATTCTTCCTTTGTCAACAGGTATCAAACCAGTAAGTTTCTCACCACAACTCATAAAGGAGCTCTTTTCAATCTCTTAATCCTTCCAGTGAAACTCAACAAGTATTCCTCTAAGTAACTTCTGACACTTCACTGATCCTCCGATGGGCCAGTTACACCAACCCATTATATCCCTTAGATTCAATCAAATAGGAGCTCATTTTCATACCTTCACACTAATTGCCATACCACTAACTAACACACAACCAATTTCTAATTACTTTGAACCTTCCACTCCTCTATGCCCCTCACCTGTCCTACCATTAGCCACTGACACTCAACCGACGTAAATCACAGCTTCAATCATTAATGACTCATTTCTACATTCCACCTACCATGCAAAGAATAAATAACACCCAATTAGTCTCATGTAAGCTGTAATGTCCAATCATATTAGACCTCAGCATTCCACCAATCTCTCACTTTGCGAATTACCCACAACCATTAGAGATCTAGATACAATCAATCAGTTTTCCCATTAGCCAAAGACAGCCAAGTAGTAGACCCCTGACCAGCAATAAAGTCAAACTTTTCAGTCCTTTTCCCACCTATCCTTATACTGGTTAATAACATAATCCAGATAGATCTCTCATATCCAATAAAATATCACTTGCTCGTACGTTCTATTCTTACGCTGTCCAAAGACATCTAACCAGTAAACCTTACACCACTATTCATAAAGGAGATCTTTCTACTCTCTTAGCCGTGCCTGATACCCAATTAACACACATCCAACAAGTATACCTCTAAGCTCCAATGATACTGAACCTCCTGACTACCACCAATCCTTAAAATTCGCTGGTTCTCCATTAGCCATTAGCATTAAATATGCCTTTATGCTCCAATCATGTTGGACTATTACACTACATCAATTCTCCTATTGGTCAATAATACCCAACTAGTAGAACTCTCAGATCCAATCAGACTGGAGTTCGTATACAACATCAAATTAATGGGCATCCAATAACATAAAACCAGTAGACCTTTAAGCTCTAATTATATCGAATCTCTGACTCACCCTAGCACTCTACCAATCGCCCAGTTTTGGAGCCACAAAGGAGATATTTTTAATCCCTTAATCATCCCAATCCTCCCGGTGAAACCCAACAAGAATTTCTCTAAGTAACTTCTTACACTTCACTGACCCTCTAAGCTTGAATCATATCGGACTTTTCACTCCCCCACGCACTCCACCAATTCTCCAATTGGCCAATTACATCCAACCTAATAGACCTCCTGATGCAATTATAGAATCTCTTGATCGTCCATTCACAAATGAGATCTTACTCACTCTACACGATAAAATGTCACCTATCTTGGTTTACTATTAAGAAACTAAAAATAGAGATGTATTATTACATTTTACCATATCAGGTTGGTAGCACTGAGTGGGATCCTGCAAGGTACATTCTTCCATGAGAAGGCCCTCCATGAACTGCATGAAGGGAGACGGGGGGTTGCCACATGTGATTGCAAGAGTCGGTTCTTCTCTCCTGGGGCAATAACACTGAGCTCGGAAACTATGCTCATTGAATATCAGTTTACAGTCCGCACCTAGCAGCAGGCCTACCAACAGTGAAAACCTGAAATTTATGCTATCTGTTAAAATCGCAATAAAAATGTATACATTCAACATTTTTCTAGCGCAAATAATTAGACAATAATACTGCTACAATGTTTATGTAAAATCAAAGCTTCTCGGTTAAAAGAATAATGGACACAACATCAAATCGAAATAGAATCTTGCTTTTTTTACCTACAATCCACAAAAGAATCAATATTTCTAGAAATATTGATGTTAGAAAGTCCATTGAAGAATTCTGTAACATAGCGTGGGGAAAGTGGACATTGTTCATTTTTATTATCGTATTAAATTCATATGTATTTAGGTGTATATATATTCTTTCCCCCTTCCTTTCTCAGAATAATAATAAAACATCTCGTCATAGAAATATAGCATAATTTATTTATTAATCATTTATTTCACTTCCTAAGGTGAACTCAATGTACACAATAGTAAACAAAGATCTATTAATATCAACATAATCATTTTGTGTTAAGATTAGAATAGTAAACAAGGTGACAAAAGTACAAAATAATCTAAAAGCATAAATATAGTAATGAGTTAATACATAACAATAATAAATACACGATAATTAATAATAACACAGTAATAAGTTATAATAACAAGTAAGTGATAACATAAAATATAGGTATATAAGTATAGGTATAATATAAATAAGACTGCAATTCAATTGCAGTGGAAGTTGAGTCTATAATTTATTATTTATTTATTTATTTATTTATTTATTCTTCCAACGGAATTACACCACTTGTACATGCAATAAGTTAAAAGGAGTATAAACTATTAATAGCACTAATATAATGTATACATATTATAATTAAATAACAAACAGTGTTAAAATAAGTAATACAGAAAAAAACAGCGAATTAGTAATAAATATGAGTTAACAAATAACCAACGAAAAAGTAAAAAAAAAAAACAAAAACAATAATAAATAGTTAAATATAAAAACGAAGCAACAGTAATAAATGTGTAGTGTATGATAAGAATTAAATAACAACTAAGTGATAACAAAATTTGACACATGCAAAAGTAACAATAAATAACTAGCGACATGCAAAAAAAGATAAATAATCAGTAACATGCGTAAACCTAATAAATAATCAACAACATCTTAACATCTTAAATAATTTAACATTGAAATAAATATAAACTAAATCCACTACATGCATACCAGTGACGTGCGTGTTTGAGTGTGTGTGTGCGTGCGCGCGCGCGAGGGGGGCAGGCTACTAGTTAGTTGTTTACAAGGGAAGCCACTTTCCTCTTGAAGGATGCGACAGTCTCATTGAAGAAATCAACATGTGGAGCAGCATCACTTCCAGTTCTAAGAAGTCTAGAGAGACCACTGTGGTAAGCGTAGTAAGTAGGATGGTAGCGTCTACGGAAGATGGTCATCGAACGAGTTCCTCTTGAGATGGAGAAGTCAATGCCACTGAGGAGACCTGGGCAGTCAAGGAGTCCATTCACCAGTTTGAAAAGAGTCACCAGATCTGTGAGCTGACGTCTTCTATGTAGAGGTAGGAGGTTAAATTGACTCTCGACTTCGCTTATAGGAGTTGTGCGGTAAGTGAAACCCAACCTGGAGCCAAGCATCCTGATGAAGCGCTCCTGGACACCCTGTAGTTGGGCGATATGGTTGAATTGGTAGGGGCGACCAAATGACCGATCCATACTCCAGAACAGGGAGAACCAGAGACTTATACAAGACGACAAGAGTGTATGGTGAGTTGAAATGTTATGTTGTTGTGTATAATAATTTTACTGGTGAGGCTATAAAATCATCAATGCAAAAATTTGTTTGTTCACCAAGCCTGGATTTAGCTCAGAAGTTGTCGAGGGGTAGTAGCATATTTTCTAATCGTCCATGACATCATAGAATGAGCTGTGATCGACTCAGAAGTCAGAATATGGAGTTCTTTGTAAGTTTGAGAATAGCTTCTCGGCTGCTTATGGACTTTTTTTGGCCACTTAGGACAAAAAGCAGATATAACTATAATTGCACGTTGTCCTAAAAGAACCTTTGTATTCGTTTCCGGAGCGACAGGATATTGCTTATAGGTTAGGTTATACACTGGTCCCGGTTATATCAAAGTCCACCGAGGCAGACGTGAACCTCAGAGGGTAGAATAAAATGACAACCAGTGCGCAGGCGCTTTCACATGGTCATTCATTTTTAGTCTAGTCATCTTTGTTTCCGTTTATGACAAGCAAAATTACTTGACCGGGCCCTATTCCTGCTGGACACTATTTATTGCTATTATTGCCATCAAATTTACTAGCAGATAAAGTTGCATGATAGCAATGGCTATATCAATCACACGTAATAATATTTGTGTATTCACAAATTTTCAAACCTTATACAAAATATAAAAAATGGTTATTCAAAACCTAGCAGAGAAAATTAGAGAAATTTTAGTATTTTAGGCATTTACATTGGAGTGAAAAATTATTTGACTAAAGCTTCATAAATTTCGCAAAATAAAAATAAAAGTAACAACACAAACTGTAATAAACAAATCCAAAAGCAGATGTAGCCCATGAAAACCATGCAAATTCTTCTTAAAAAGATATTTTTTACTGGATTAACTTTTTAATTTAAAATAAATTTAACATTTTACAATGTAGCCTTGGTCAATTTAGCTCAGTCCTTGGACAAAATTAGAGGAGACAGCCAGACTAACTTTGGCTCTGTCATATATGCTTACCCGGCAGCTTTCAATACAATCAGTTCTTTAATTGTCTGGTTCACATCGCATCAAAACATTACACAATGAAAGTACTGAGATGTTTCACCTTCGCTGTGGAGAACGTTTTCAATTAAGAGATATGAACCAAATTATTAGGAACAGACAAATTAGAATATACTCTTAATGACAATTATCCTGCTTTTATTATTTGGTTCAATCATTTTGTGTTGAGAATGAATATCCAGTACTTTAAAATATTGCTTGCCGTTGTTTGTGAAAGGAACCCGTTTAATCTAAAAAAGTAATTTTACATGAAACACTGAGCAATGTATAATGTTTTCTTGCAGTTCAAGCTTAAAACCTACGGACTAAGTAGAAATTTAAAATTTCTGTCTATCGATATGAGTGAGTGAATTAAAAAAGGTTACTCTTCCAGCTTTACCACTGAGCTATGTACAGATTCCTGTGTGACAATGATCCCAATGAAACAATTAAGACTATCGTTGATTTCATGTTAAATAAACTAATAAGGCTTAATTGTGAGATAATCTTGCAATGAGTTGCTATAGTAAATTATTGCAGAGCACTAATGTGATAAGCACATCATTGTCGAGTGGCCAGAGATGGATCGGGCGGGAGTAAATGTTTGTGGAGGAAAAGCAAACACTTAACATAATGACTGTTTAGTAAAACGGAAAATATCATATTATAACTTATCCAACAATATTCTGACTGTGTTGATTTTTCAATACTTCATGAATATTCAGAATAAAGACATTTCTCAGAATGAAAACACAGTTATACTTGTTTGCTACAATTTATACCATAATTTTAATCGGAATAAGGTTCTAACAGAATGAGTATGCCTAGATTAAAGCGCATTTATTGAGCCACATTTACGTCAGACTTATGATTCGATCACTGACATTGTGTATTGGCGGAAGAATACAGACAGGATGAAAGGCTCAAGGTTAGGGAAAGGTGAACTTGTGAAGGAAAGTGAAAGGGTTTCCGTCATGATTTTCGCGTTTCGTGACCGGTCGGCATCGAAATAAGGATCCGGAAAGCAGAAATTAGGTCACAGTTGTAGTCCATATTGTTTTGTAACTACAACGCTCTTCTCAGATCGTTACTAATTCCCCAACCGTCTTGTTGAACCTTAGTTGTATGATCTGTAACATATATTGCTTTTAATTGTTAGACTATCATTGACGTTATTTATGTGATATGGAACTCTCAATAATAGCAAGAGTGCAATATTAGCAATGAAGTATTAAGTATTGTTCTAGTTTTTTGACGTTTTGTTGAGTGATATTTTATAGTAAATGTAATAAGATATTGCCTTTTAGAAGTTATATACTTCTGTACAGACAGTGTCTACGGATGAACATTTGCGAAAGGACTGAACTATCCTTTTTTGCCTGTTGATTTCTAGTATCCAGTGATGAAAAACACACGTTTCAAGTGAATTACTAGGAAGTTTTATCCAACTGAAACAAAACTAAAAACAAAACATTTCGGTAAAACTCAGTTGGCAACACTGTTATTAATGAAATGTTAATTAATAAAGCTGAATGTAACACTTCACGCACTCCAATACATTCTTTCAATATTTACAATTCAATAATGACCGTTCCGGTTTGTTAAAAACTACGGCCTTAGAATTGGCAACATCGCAATCGCAACCACACGCCATCTTGTTGTTATCCGGGCGGACCAATGATGCCATCCTAAACTCTATAATACCGGGTCATTAAACAAGTATGGAGTATGTAATACAATACATCCTCTCCCTGGCAAAAAAATTAGGCACACATTTTGAATTTTCTCGTTAACTTAGCCTACAACTATCGAATAGTTTTGTACGCTCTGTTTCTATGAATATTTAGGCAAACGTTGTCGTTTTTGCATGCAAGTTTTTCTTAAAAGCGCGTTTTTTCTTACTGTTTCTAGAACCGCTTTCACTGAAATTGATTATGTATAACTTAACTTGTCGATTATTCTAAATAAATTAACTAAATATAATGGTAAACGACTATCCTTTTAATTTACCAAAAAATCATAACAGGATAACTATGACGTTAACAATTTTAGTGCCGTATAGTAACCAAACCAATTAAATAAAAATACTCTGCAAAGGTTAAGTATGTTAGAAACAATAGCTTTCAAAAAGAGTAAAAATTAAAAATATACAGGAATTAATTAGAGCGTTCTTTCAAAACCATTTATGTTAAAATTTTCTGTCTTAATACATTTGCCAAATTCAAACAATGCTATCTAATGCAGTTAATACATAAATAAATACAGATACACTACACTAATAGGCTATATGATTGATTCATTATGATCACACATGCAGTTAGAAAGAAATTAACATTACTCGCTCTCGTGTTGAAACAAATAATTATAAAACTTCCTATTTGTAAACGGCCACTGACACACGCTGTACTCGTTGAAACAGCCGTATTAATTTAAATCTGTGTAGTATTTTGTAATTTATAAAAATAATATAATATTGAAAGCTATAATATGAGTAGAGGTATCAAAATCGATCACATAATTCACAATAAGTAAAACAAATGTAGCCTAAACATTAAAAGTGTTTATATAGGTACTTCAAACAACTTCAACTATTTATAAACAGTGTATTCATTACTGCTAGAGATAGGATCAAAGGAAGATATTACACCTTTTCAGGTACTTGGATGATGTTGCGAACAAAAAAACGCGATCCGGTCGAGATTGGAAATGTAAAAAGTGCCGATCTTCGTCCTTACAAAGTGATGATAGTGGTGCGTCTGAAGAAACGACCAAGGATTTCTTGTTTAAGCTTATGCAGGATTTTAAGAGCGAATTTTTTGGTGAGCTTAAACCCTATAGAGCTGAAATGGCTGAACTTTCTGCAGCTGTGAAATTTATCTCGGATAAATTAGACACCTCCAACTGTCTTATGGAAGACATAAAAAAAGAACTGGCAGCGGTGAAGAAAGAAAATATCGAACTTCGTATCAAGAATGATGGTCTGACTGCTGAGGTTGACGACCTGAGAGAGAGAGTTCGTTCACTCGAACAATACTCGCGTAGGAGTAATATAGAAGTTAATGGAATTCCTGTAACAGCCCAGGAGAACATCTGTGCTATCGTCAAGGACGTAGGAGTAGCTTTAGGGGTGGAAATTCAAGAGAACCAGATCGCTGCCGCCCATAGGATTCCTTCCTTCAAACAAGATCGCAACCCCTCAATCGTGGTACAATTCTCAAGCAGGTCCACCAGGGATATCATTCTCACAACATTCCGGGAGAAGAAAACGCTAACTGCTAACCAGGTAAATCCATCGTTTCGTTCGCAAAAAGTTTACATCAACGAACATCTTTCGCCTGCTAATAAACTACTTTTAGCTAAACTCAAACAAAAGGCCAAGGAGGCTGGTTATGCCTACGTATGGGTCAGAGATGGGAAATTTTTTGTAAGGAAATCGGCTGGAGAAAAATGTATAAAAATAAACAGTTATGATGATTTTGTTAAGATTAAGTAGTATGACAGTACATATAAGTAGATTTCTTGAGTGGGTAAACTGTGTTGTGTTTTTCTGTTTTCATTATATAATCTGTAGATATTTTGTGTATTGTTGTTTGATATATGCCCTATAATGTTAACTTAAATGACTTTTTCGGTCCAGTAAGATGTAAAGACGATTTTAACCTTGTTTATACCAACATAAGAAGTTTGAGGAGTAATTTTAATAGCTTTATTGTAGAACTTAATAATATTAAAGAAATGCCCCATTTTGTAATTTTAAGTGAAATATGGATAAGTTCTGACGAATTAAAATTGTACAATATAGCAGGTTTCAAAGCTTTCGCTAAATGCAATGATCAGTACAGAGCAGGTGGTATTGTTTGTTTTATTGATTGCGCATTCAACGTTAATCAACTTCATCTAGATATGGTCACAGCTGATGCTTTACTTCTTGACATCAAAATTAATAATACTTATACTTTAAATTATTGTGTTTGTATAGATTTCAATTTTATTCAGTAAATCAGTTTTTAGTCGAATTAACACAGCTTCTTAATAAATTACCAAATAACGTTATTTTAATTGGAGATGTTAACTTAAATTTGTTAGTAGATACGTCAGAATCACAAAATTATAATAATCTTCTATCTAATAATGGATTTGTATCCCTAATTAATTCACCAACTAGAATAACTAAAAACACCGAATCTTGTATAGACCATATTTTTATAAGAAATACTCGTAGATACATAAATAATTATAGCTCTGCTGTGTTTGACCTTGGTTTGACTGATCATTGTTTGTTGGGACTTAGATTTGCAAGTGCAAGTAAAATAAATAGAAATATAAATATAAATACGCTTGTATCACGGAAAACTACTATTAGTTTTGAATCAGTTAAATCTAAATTGAATTTTGTTGACTGGAACATTATATATTTGAATAATGATGTTGATAGTATTTATAATAAATGTTGTGACATCCTTACCAATATTATCAATGAAAGTAGTACGACAAGAGATTATAGTAATAGGATATTTAAAGCTAAATTAAGAAGTCCATGGATAACGGTGAATCTGTTAAATAAAATAAGTAAAAAGAAAGAAACTTTATAAAATATCTAAAAGGAGGCCATATGACCAAAATTTCTTATGTTATTATAATAAATTTTGTAAAGACTTAAAACTTGAAATAGACAGAGCTAAATATCAACACTTTAAAAAACAAATAGAGAACTGTAATGGTGACCCATCCATGCAATGGAAAGTAATAAATGAGGTAACTGGTTCTGCAATCAATAAGAGCGTACAAAAGGTCGAGTTAGATAACGGAGAGATAGTGACTGAGTCTCTTGCGGTGGCCGAGATAATCAATAACTATCTTATCAATATACAGAGTACGCAAACTGTCGGCTCTGTCCATCAGGCGCGCGTCACTTACCCGCACTCGTTTTTCATTAGTCCTGTCACTACACAGGAACTACTACAAATTGTCAAAAATTTAAAGAATAAAAAAATCGACTGGTTTCGATCAATTTAGTGTTTGTTTACTGAAAAACATAATTGAAGTAATAGCACCAGTCTTAGTTTATATAGTGAATTTAAGTTTTAGCAAAGGGATTTTTCCGTGAAAATTAAAAATCAGCACTATCATTCCTATTCACAAAAAAGACAATTCTATCAAAATTGACCAGCTGAGACCCATTAGTTTGTTATCAATTTTTTCTAAGATTTTTGAAAAACTTATGTTGAAAAGAGTTCTAACCTACTTAAATAAATTTAGTTTTTTCAGTGATAATCAATTTGGTTTCACAAAAGGGAAATCTACTGAAGATGCTTTGATTTCAGCAACTGAACAAATTTACAATAATTTTAACTCTGGTGATAAAACTATAGGCATCTTTGTCGATTTTAAAAAAGCCTTTGATTTTGTAAATCACGAAATTCTTTTAGCTAAACTAGAAACGACAGGAATTCGGGGTGTGGCTTTGGATTGGTTTAGAAGCTTTTTGACTAACAGAAAACAACAAGTTAAAATAAATAATTGCTACAGTTCTCAACAAGAGATTAAAGTTGGCGTTCCGCAAGGATCAGTGCTCTCAGCAACTTTGTTCCTGGTCTTTATTAATGACTTATTGAAGATTGGTTGGAGGGGAAATATATCTGCATTTGCCGATGATGTTATACTGTTTTACAATGATAAGCAATTAACACTGTTAGATAATTACATAAATAATGATTTAAAATTATTAAGGGATTGGTGCAATTTTAATAAAATGCAAGTAAATGTTAATAAAACGAAATCGATACTTTTTGATCCAGGTGGTGGCGATTTACCTTTTGAGATAAAGTTCCATTCCACTAATTGTGATTTACTTGTTTGTAACTGTGGAACAATCCAATGTGTGAAAAGCATTAAATATTTGGGAATTATTTTTGATAACAAACTTAAATGGGACGAACATATATTATCTCTACACAGGAAAATAAAATCATCTATTCGAACTTTTTATTTTTTAAGAAATTTCTGTGAAACTTCATTGTTAAGATCGTTGTATTTTGCTTTAATTCACTCACGTATACAATATGGTATCGTCTGCTTTGGAGGCACATTTAAAACTCTGATCGATAAATTACGAATCTCTCAAAATTATTTTTTACGTATTATTTTAAAAAAGCAGAAAAGGGAAACCTCCTTTCCATTATACCAAACGTTAAATATACTACCTTTCCGTCATATTTTCGTGTTTAAAGTTTTAAGTCTGTTCTACAGGAGAAGTGGCAATAAAGAAAATAATTTAATATATCACTATAATACTAGGAGCTGTTCTGCAGGTGATGTTAGACTAATTAAAGTAAACAAATCCATTTTTAGGCATTCCTATAGTTACCTTGCACCTAAATATTTTAATCAAGTCCCTTATTATATAAGACAGAGCATTAGACTTAGGGAATTTTGTTCACTGTTGAAAAGTTGGCTAATGACTAAACAAGATGTAGAATTTTTGAATCTTGTAATTAGTTAATATAGTTTAATTATTTCCATAGCATACAATATATGTCATAAATTAATGTTAACGCACATTTGAAAAACCTTTTCACAGTTCTAATCATTGAATAGTTATTACAATATTTAAGTAGTCTAGTTTAGAGTTTGAAAGCATAAACATTGCAGAGAGTGTCTTTCTTGAATATTTAAACTTTATGTGCTAGACTGAAAAAAAATATTATTGTATTTTTATCTTTGCCTTATAAAAACTGACCACACCACTGGTTACGTGGCCAGTCAATTTCCAGGTTTTGTATTTGCAATTTCTGTTGTATGATGCTGATGGAAATAAATCATTTATTCATTTATTCACTTCAAACAACTTCAACTATTTATAAACAGTGTATTCATTACTTGAAAAGATAGGATCAAAGTAAGATATTACACCTTTTCAGGTACTTCACACAACTTCAACTATTTATAAACAGTGTATTCATTACTGCTAAATATAGGATCAAAGTAAGATATTACACCTTTTCAGGTACTTCACACAACTTCAACTATTTATAAACAGTGTATTCATTACTGCTAAATATAGGATCAAAGTAAGATATTACACCTTTTCAGGTACTTCACACAACTTCAACTATTTATAAACAGTATATTCATTACGGTACTGATAAAGATAGGATCAAAATAAGATATTACACCTTTTCAGGTACTTCAAACAACTTCAACTATTTATAAACAGTGTATTCATTATTTGGAAAGATAGGATCAAAGTAAGATATTACACCTTTTCAGGTACTTCAAACAACTTCAACTATTTATAAACAGTGTATTCATTACTGCTAAATATAGGATCAAAGTAAGATATTACACCTTTTCAGGTACTTCACACAACTTCAACTATTTATAAACAGTGTATTCATTACTTGTAAAGATTAGGATCAAAGTAAGATATTACACCTTTTCAGGTACTTCACACAACTTCAACTATTTATAAACAGTGTATTCAATTACTTGTAAAGATAGGAATCAAAAGTAAGATATTACACCTTTTCAGGTACTTCACACAACTTCAACTATTTATAAACAGTGTAATTCATTACTTGATAAAAGATAGGATCAAAGTAAGATATTACACCTTTTCAGGTACTTCACACAACTTCAACTATTTATAAACAGTGTATTCATTACTTGTAAAGATAGAATCAAAAGTAAGATATTACACCTTTTCAGGTACTTCACACAACTTCAACTATTTATAAACAGTGTATTCATTACTTGTAAAGATAGAATCAAAATAAGATATTACACCTTTTCAGGTACTTCACACAACTTCAACTATTTATAAACAGTGTATTCATTACTTGTAAAGATAGAATCAAAGTAAATATATTACACCTTTTCAGGTTACTTCACACAACTTCAACTATTTATATAAACAGTGTATTCATTACTTGTAAAGATAGAATCAAAAGTAAGAATATTACCAACCTTTTCAGGTACTTCACACAACTTCAACTATTTATAAAACAGTGTATTCATTTACTTGTAAAGATAGGATCAAAGTAAGATATTACAAACCTTTTCAGGTACTTCACACAACTTCAACTATTTATAAACAGTGTATTCATTACTTGTAAAGATAGAATCAAAGTAAGATATTACACCTTTTCAGGTACTTCACACAACTTCAACTATTTATAAACAGTGTATTCATTACGGTACTGATAAAGATAGGAATCAAAGTAAGATATTACACCTTTTCAGGTACTTCACACAACTTCAACTATTTATAAACAGTGTATTCATTACGGTTACTGATAAAGATTGAATCAAAAGTAAGATATTACACCTTTTCAGGTACTTCAAACAACTTCAACTATTTATAAAACAGTGTATTCATTACTTGTAAAGATAGAATCAAAATAAGATATTACACCTTTTTCCAGGTACTTCAAACAACTTCAAACTATTTATAAACAGTTGTATTCATTACTTGTAAAGATAGATCAAAGTAAGATATTACACCTTTTCAGGTACTTCACACAACTTCAACTATTTATAAACAGTGTATTCATTACGGTACTGATAAAGATAGGATCAAAGTAAGATATTACACCTTTTCAGGTACTTCAAACAACTTCAACTATTATATAAACAGTGTATTCATTTTCTTACGTGTATTATTACTTCAAACAAATATAAGGATTCATACGGTAATGTATATTCATATTACACCTTTTCAGGTACTTCAAGCAATGCAACTACTTCAAACATATTCAAACTATTTATGTAACTAATTAAAGAACTATGTATCGATAACTAAAGATAGGATCAAACTAGTGTAGTAGATAGGATCAAAGTTAGATATCATACTATTTCAGATCTTTAATCTAGTGTTATAATACTAAAAACAAAGATTGAGGACTCTTGAAAACATGAAGCAGAGACATTCTTCTGTACTTGTATATAGGTACTCTTATCAGAAGTAGCAGCTAATGAAGCAAGACTAGCAATTCGAATGGAATTTAAAGTTTAATTTGGCTATGCGCAATTATTATTTGTAAATGTACTTGAACATTATTTTATCGTTATCAACATGATGTCAATATTTCAATATCGGCACAGAGGGTATAATTTAGAAAATGGTTAAAATTATAATAAAGAACACTAATTAATACCTTGTAAACTGTATTTTAATTTGGATAATTGTAGTTTACTAATTGAAAAATAAATAACAACAACGAATTGAAATAACCAGAACGGTGTAAACTCTACGGTTTCCCTAATAAGTGATATTTCACAATCATTTCACTAATAATTGATAAAATAGATGTTGTAACTCTTGTTTTTAACCTATTAATAATATTAAATCCTGTTTAGTTTTACAATAATATGGTTATTTATTACAGTGTATTGAAAGCATGCGTTGGTTGGATGGCTTATACTTCTATGAAACAGACAAAAACAGAAAACAAATAAAAAATAGTTATTCTTCATACAGCTTAACTTTGAGGAAAGTACAACTACTTTTTGAACTTGCCAACGCAAGTTCAGGAATAAATTTGCATTAAGCCTAATTATTTGTTGTATTGATTAAGAATGAGGATTATTACTTAGTTTCTTTTTTGCGAATAAAATGCGTAAAAAGGCTATATGGAACATCTAAAATAATTGTTTGAAGTAAAAAGTCCTTATTATGAAAGTCACTTCAAACGTTATGTAGGAAAAAGTACTCACCTGGAGACGAAATGCGCGACAGACATAGTGGTACCAATAGTCAGGTTTGAAGTGATCAGAGAAAGGCTCGCAGGTCGGGCGTTACCAAATTAAGTAATTTATGTACCTAGCCAATGCCACTTGGACGCGCAATCGCGGACGATAAGAGAGTGTAAATAATTTACCATGATATTACAATTTGCATTATTTAAATAAACATTACCATCTTAGACATCAAAATTAACTTACTTCTAAAACTAAATTTATGAAATAGTAAACAAATTATAGGATCGACAGGCACATGTTTAAGGACTGTACAAAAAATTTTCTGTGGCATTTCGAAATATAAAACCTTATTTAGTCAATATTCGTAAAATTATAAACACATTTACCTTGATTCCAACACGCATTACAGAAGAATGTAAGTTGATGGCTAAAAGTAGATTGTTTTGTTTTTAATGATAGCATGTTTTTTCCGACCAAAAACGCGGGAAAATAGTTTGTCCGTCAAAAGCGGAATTAAATGTGTTTATTTATGCCTCTACCGAGGTCTACAGACGGGCCAATATTTAAAACACACACACACACACACACACACACACACACACACACACACACACACACACACACACACACACACACACACACTTTGGGATTGGTGGAGGACTTTTGGGCTCTGATGGGTCATGGTTGTTGAAATCCTAACATCCGGACATTTGCAATAGTCCTATTTTGGATTCTAAATCCACCTAAAGTTAACTGTTGAGGGTAAACCCAATATTGAAAAACAATATATAGACTATGCGCAAATGTTATTACCTGTAATGTAGTTGCATCAATATCTGTAGATAAAATTTTCATTTTTTACATCATTGTTTACAATAATACAATACAATTTTAAATAACAGAATGATATTTAAAAAAAATAATCACTCTTTTAAAATAATATCCACAGGCATTCTCTTTTCTTGTCGAAGGAAGCTCTTAGCCTTCCCACAAAAAAGAGAATTTTCGTTCTCCTTTTTGTGGCTTCTCTTACGCTCAACCGAAAATTATGTACAATCATACACAAAGTTAACGTCTATCATGTTTTATTTTACTTTAAAATACAAAACAAAAGCTTACGGTATAATATTGTAACTACTCAGCTTACCTTCTCAGGCTTGAAGTCATTCCTATATTCACATTGAGGATCTAAATATTATTGTGTCATAACCACTAAGCTAACTTGGAACTTGTGTTTAAAATAGTAGTTTTACGACCGAAAGGATAAAAAATTGTAGCATAATTTGTACTGACTCACTGACTTGTGCTAATAAATTGTTGCACGAATAACTGAATGTGAGAAAGCAAAGAGTGAGAGTGAGGGTAATTAGAACTAATAATAATTGATAACGAAGTGGGTCTACATCAGTGTTCTCGCCCTTCTTCGTGTTGTTACGTTTAATGAACATAGTTTCGCCTGATAACGGTAATAATAGCCTACTCAGTGTATAACTTAACTAAGTAGTTCACTCAATCTATAATGTCATTCCACTAGGCCAACGTTCTATTACATTGATATTTCATCGCTTGTGGAAGAACATGGGATTTTTGGAATCAAAATATAACTAAAAGCAACATTATAAGGGGAATTTTTGAGTTGTAATAACTGATTTAAAGGTTTATCATGGGGACGCCTAAGAAGAAGTTAGGCTATTGGGCCCTTCTGTATTTGATGTAGGCTAAGTTGATTTGCGAGAGACAATAATACTGCCAATTAGAGGTAGAAAAAAACAATTAAAACTTGGGCATCCACTGAGGTTATAGTGATAGGCCAAGAAAATGCAATTCGCTAGTGTTGCGGCAAATCTTGTCGTGTTAGTACTAGGCCTGGCCATCGGATAGCGCTATGAATAGCTGTTCCAGTGGGCCTTCTATGGTTTTGTGCACAACACTTCCGTATTGTTTCAGCATAACTGCAAAATTTTTCGCACGTTTTGTGATCCGACATGCCTCATCGTTGCATCTCTGAGACATTCTTTACTCTCAGGGATTTTTGTATTAGTCAGATTTAAGGTTTGTTGAAAAGAAACAAACATATCGAAGATGTGTAATATAGACTAATGACTACTATAGTCGAATAGATACAACTTCCGTATCGGCGTGCTGGGGCGTTCTGACGTTGAAGTGAGAGGGAGAACTGCCTGGTTGGCTACCTGACCAATAGGAGCGAGGAGCGTCTGACGCGGTTGCCATAGCAACAGGCACTGTTGCCACATTGCACCGCGGCGACCGCTTCTCTGAGCAATCCTCAAGTGCTACTAGAGTGACTACTTCGAGTTTACTGCTAAATTTGTTGTCAGTGTTCGGTGTTTTTGCTGTTCGTTGCGAATATCAGGGTGTGAGTGTGTGTGTGTTTTGTATACTGTACGTTGTACATTAACTATCACCGTAATGGAAAGAAGAGGAGGAACCATTGCTAATAAAAGAGGCCGCCCTCGCGTTCGCCCAGTGAGACCATCACCATACACCAAAATCGGCCAGGGCTCTGCTTTGCGCAGTCAGTCACGAGAACTTGTGGTTAAAGACCGGAAAATTTTCAGCAAGAAAAGGATAACGGGGCTATTTTAATACCAGTAGAAAAAGTGGTAGAAAGATCCGCAGCTGAGTTAGACATAAACAAAAGCACCGTAGTTGCAATTTGCAAGGAGAAAGAACGTTTAAATGGGGTTGTTAATACGACCTTACAGACTCCTGGGAAAAGAGGAAACAGAAAACCGTTACTGCCTTAGATGGTTTCCAACAGGACGCTATTCGCCGTCATGTATATGTAATATTATGAGAAAAGAACATCCTACTGTAAAAAAAACTGTTAGTTTCATTAGGGAACGCAAATTTGTTTAGAGGCAGCATTTTTTCTCTCAAGAGTGTTTCAGTTACTTTGGGGTTTCAATACAAAAAGTTGAATAGGAGGAGAATTTTATTAGAAAGAAATGACATTGTTGCTTGGCGTTGCCGATTTCTGCGGGAGGTGAAAGACTTAAATTTTGATAACATAGTGTAGTTAGACGAAACATGGGTAAATACCGGCCACACTGTCTCTCGAGGATGGACTGATGACACGACTGAAGGAACATTAGCCGCTCCTATTGGCAAAGGTGGTAGGCTGATTTTACTGCACGCTAGTACATCTGGAGGGTTTGTTCCTAATTGTTGCTTGTTGTTTGCTTCAAAGCAAACCACAGACTACCATGAAGAAATTAACCATGACACTTTTTCAAAATGGTTCAGAGAATCACTTCTACCTAACCTCTCTGCTCCATCGGTTATTGTTATGGACAACGCCCCATACCACTCCAAGATTTTAGATAAGGCCCCAACGCAAGGTAACAAAAAAGCGGAAATTCAGGCATGGCTTCGCGAGCATAACATACAATTTGCAGAAGATTTTACAAAAGCCGAGTTGTTAGAAATATGTGAAATGAATAAACCACCGGTCCCCAAGTATATTATAGATGAGATGGCTAAAGCCCAAGGACATAAAATTGTCAGACTCCCACCTTACCATTGCCATTTCAATGCAATAGAGATGGTTTGGGCACAAGTTAAGGGACACGTTGCCCGGAACAATAAAACATTTAACATGACTGAAGTTAGGAGGTTAACCGAAGAAGGACTTCAAAAAGTTACAACCGTAGAATGGACGGATATCGTAAAGCACACAAAAAAATCTATTTTAGAAGCGTGAGCACAAGAAAGTCTCATTGAAACAGCAGTAGAGGAAATGATAATTCACGAGAATGGAGATGGCAGTGACAGTGAAACTAGTGACCTTGAAGATTTTGCTGACAAATATAGAGTGCAAACTGACCAAGGAACACAGTAAATATACGTCAACAGAACGTATGCTGACGAAGCAGATGATGACGATGATGATTTGGATGGAATAAATCCACAGCCAGCTACGCACGGAAACGTCCTAGAGTTTTCGCAGTATTAGGTAAGATTCTTGTTGCCTCTATATGTATGTTTATTTCAATAAAAATTTCGAAAGTTTCTGATAATACTAGGTTATTTTAATACGACGAACTTCAAGAAATACACCTGATACCTACTCAAATTGAAACTATTGTGTTACTCTAGTGTGTTTAGAGGCGGAAGGAAATGTCACTCATTTCCTAACGGTACAGTTATGACGAAACGTGCGGCTAGTGGAGACTCGGAGAAAGGTTTTATTGCACTTTTCTGCGAACATCGGCCGGACGCTAAGTGGCGTGGAGCTGAGGGGCGGTGGTTGAAGTATTTTGACAGCCCCCGCAATAAATATATTCGTGCTGTGAATGCAATATTAGGTTTTCAGAGTATTAAAATTATTTGTCCTTCACGATATCCGAATTATTTAGTAGTTGTAGATTATTATATAGTACTGTATAATGGTAACATATTAATATCGCACATATTTGTGTTAAATTAGAGAAATTTCGTTTCTGATTACTAGTGTAAACAATCAAAAGACAACACACACTGATGCGTTGTTTGTTGGTAAGTACGCTGGCGCGCACCGTCTGATGTTCTCTTCCCAGTGTTCGGTGAGAAAGTGACCGCTCACGGCAGTGCCCGCACCAACGCGGCAACACCGAGGCATCAGTCTCCCCACTGCTCGCTGCCCCTCCACACCCTTCCAATGCGGAAGTTGTATCTATTCGACTATAAGCAGACATGTCAAAGATGCTAAGTTTATTACTATGGCTTTGGCTTTAAAAAGAGAACATGCCTTTCATCCACATGAGAGGTGTGGCAGAAATGTTGTGCTGTACAATTACAGATGGGCCAAGGGATCTGAGCACGAGGCCGAGGCTGTACTAGCCATCCACGAAACATTAACCTCACATACGCGCTGTCATTCTGTGGTTGATTTAAAACAACTGCACTATCTGAACAACTTTTATTTGATTATAACCAAGAGACAACTGAATAAATCAGTAAATATTCCAGTATTTGCCTCCTAGGTTACGAGAATACCTAAGGATGGGCTCTTAGGGAAGGCCTAATGTTTTTGGAAAAGGCGCCCCTCTTCCCCCCCAACTATTTGTGATTCTTTGGCCCATCTGTAGTTCTGTGCGCGACGATTTGTAGATAAGATTACCATCCTAAGTCTTGTCTAGAGTTGTAATTCGTTTAAATCTTCATGTTTACGAATTAAATGTATTATATTATTTATTATTTTAATTTTTTTAAATATTTAAATTAGTATTAAATTGATGGGGTATTTATTATTATTAATAGCAGTTACCCGCGGCTTCGCACGTCATTCTGAAACTCTAATGGTGTATGTAGCCCTCTTAGTGAAAGCATTTGTGATGTAATATGACGCTGCCGTATGATAGCCTATATTTCAAACAGAAGTAGTCGTTTATCAGGTATATATTACTTTAGTATCCAAGGTTGAGATTCAAAAGTTAAATACAAATTTGACTGGGTCTAGTTTAGTTTTGCGCGTGAATGAGAATGCGTTTGTAGTTCGTTCAATTACATTTCTAATCGTTGAGTTTGATTGTCCTGGCGCCTAGATACAAAACATATACAGGTTTCCAAAACCTTTCGTCCATTTAAATTCTCTTTCGATCCAAGGTATTTACAGTGCCATAGTCGAGTTTGACTTGTAGCCCGTATCAATATAATATAGTATACCGACGGAAACAAATCTTGATCAAGGATCGTCTACTTTCGGTTCTTTTAATTTACTTTCTGTCTAAGATAGGTATTTCTAGTGCCATAGATAAAGATTGCCTTTTTACCCGATTAAGAAAATATACTTACGTACAGCTGAAACGTTACTGCGATCATAAAGTATTAGTTCCGGCCGTTTAAATTCACCTCCGGCCTAATTTTAATATGGTTCCACAGTTGGGTTTGCCTTGAAAAAATATACAATGTTTGCTTTTGAGACCTATTTGCGTCATAAAGCGTATACTACCAGCCCTTGTAGTCTGCTTCCAGTATAATATTTTTCATGTGCCATCAATTGTTCCTTATAACGTTGAAGGAAATATACGAGTAAAACGTTACTGCAAACAAAAAGTATCAGTTACGGCCGTTTAAAATTACTTACGGTCTGATTTATTTACGGTTTCTCAGTTAAGTTTATGATGTAGCGCCGACTAAGACATAAATACATATGTAGGTTTATAAAACCAACATAGAATAAAGTATCTACTTCCGGTCGACGATATTGATTTCGCTATATAGGCCTACTCTGATGAAGAAAATATATACATACTAAGCTTCAAAAGACTACTTCGATCAAAATGTATCTACTTCCGGTGCTTATAATAATTCCGGTATAAGTTGAGAATGGAAAGTCCTCGAAACAAAGTTAATCATGTAAAAATAATCATTTATATTTTACGTGAAAGAAGTCCGTTGTTTTACGAGTTGTAGTCTGGGACATAATGGGTCGTTGAGGCAGCATGTTGGTGCCCATCCACAGTTTTTCTCAGCTCACAGTGAAAATATCAGTGAAAATAGCGTTCTAATGCGATATTCCAATAACAAAAACACATGGCTTGGGCTGTACAAAAGTAAGGTTTCGTCTGACTTAATTAGTAAGGGATTTATCGAATATCGAATTCATTGTCGATCACACTCGTAAAGGCGTGCATTCAACAATAATCAAGAATAAAATTGTATCAGGCTTTCAGTGAATGTTTAGTAATCAAAATTCGAGCCAGTCAAAACGCGTATACCTTTAAATCATCAATCAAAGACAATATTTTGCTGTCAAATCAGCATCTGATTATATAAAAAAAAATACTACAGAACGCAGATAGGAGTGCAGTAAATAGGAGACATTTCAGGAGTAAATCGTGGAGTGAAATGGCGTCACTTGTCTATGTTAATGTTTAGCTTTATTTACTTCCGATACAGCTTGTCACCTGGTTACTATTTATGTTTTACAATAAGCTATATTTGCGTTACAAATTCTCAGGAATCCGCTAGTATTTAATTGGTTTAGAGTAAACATTGAGAAACCCTACATTATACAACATCTCATTAGTGTTTAACTATACTCATGTTACTAACAAGAAAGTTCTTGTTTACTTACTTTATTTACTTACAATAAAGGAGAGATGATAAGACGAGAGATTAACCGTCAATGAGAAATGCAATTTCCTTTGGCTTATTTTTGATCAAATGTATGCGTATTCATTCATATTATGAAAGAAATTAGAAGATATTTCAAAGGAATAAATCAATGTTTTAAATAAACGCATGGTGATGTTAGTCCTATATAGTTTCCTAATATCAGTAGTAATTGAATTATAGTTTCATATGTTGGCTGTCTTGTGGTTAGTTGCAAAATACTGCAACATTACAAATTAAACAGCTGTCTGCTAGTCTGCTAAAATAAGTGTTTATTTAGATTTTGTTTTGTTTGCAATCAGTTTGGTGCGTGAAGGTGAATGCTAAAGTTTATTTGGAAGAAAGTTAGCTAGTAATCAGGTCTAGGTATAATCCCAACCTTAAAAAACGGAATTGGTAACAAATATGTAAGTGTGGAGAGATCTGCTAAATCACACAGCCCTGCCAGTTCTGGAAATTCTGATCCTGGAAGTGAAGGTGATGAAGAGCCTGATAGGTCTAGGCCTAGCACCAGCTCTGAGAGTGCTAGTATAACAAAGCTAGGAGGTAGGCATGACAGCTTTTTCTAAACAGATGATGACGAGAAACCTTACAAGAAAGTGGGCTCGGGCTGGTTGACATAATACTGAATTCTGTTATCGGAAGATGTACCTTGTGTTAAAAATATCGCTGCAAATCAATGTCACTTTCAGAAAAATGTGGAAGAAAGGAATTGCTGGGAGTCAAAGTTGTTACTAAGACGCTGTAAATGTCAGTTTAGCCGCAGCTTTTTCACTTCAGAAAGACTAGGCTTTAAGTTTGAGTGTGATATTTGGCTATGTTTTGGTATGCGTACCATTGGCAGTGCCCGGAAAGCAAGACTTGTTCAGCAAGATCATGAACATGCCCCCACCTCTAGCTAATTTTCAGGGATACATTCCTTATTTACACCAAGCTTCTGGTGAGATAAGTGAAACCCTGCGAAATGCATGTAAAGTAGTTTACAAAAAATAGTCTAGACACTTCAGTTACAGTAGACGGAACATACATGTGTTGTGGACACACGTCCTTATTTGGAGTTTTAAGTGTTCCCTCAATAGAAACAGGCAAGGTTTTAGATATGCTCACATGTCGTAAAGACCATTGTGGGTACCAATATTACAAAAGAACTAACTAGGAATCCTAAAATGAGTATAAGAATTAAACAAACCTCAGCCAACAAAATTCGTACATGCGCCATGACACTAAGGCCTAGAGCCCAAATTTAGGCCCGGAAGCGGCTTGTCTTTACCCCTTCCCCCTCCTGACCATCGCCTTCTTGTCCAATTGTTTCAGATGACACTAAAAGGTGCCGATGAAAGAGTCGACATCGTCGTTCTTCCCAGTATCCTACTGTAGCCTGTGATGCGTGATTGTGATTTCCTTCGGGACTTGCATCCTGTGCAGTGACAACGCTTGGACTGGACTCCATGCAGGTTTTGGGTATGCTGAAACCCTTTTATTTCCCTTCTTTTCTTCTTTCTGTTCTTTATGTTTGTATGTATTACTATCTCCCCCACCTGACGAAGAAGATAGATTCCAATCCCTGAAACGTTGTATTATACCTCTTGTAACATATAATGATGACAAATGTTTGAAATCCTGTTATCCTTTCAAACCTTTCATCATCAATATCAAACTTTCAAACATAGAAGTAGTTATTTTTTGTTAATAACATGAGTAATATAAATACTAACGAGCTGTTGTATGTAGGGTTTCTTAATTATTAATGCAAATTAAGTGCAAGGGAATTTGTAATCCCAATATATACGCTTATTGTAAAACGTAAATCAGTTAGCAGACAAAAAGCTTTAGCTGAATATTAGTAAGTAAAGCAAATACATCATGGACAATGCTGATGTCATTTTGCTCCTGGATTTGCTGCTGAAATGTTTTCCATGCGCTCCACTATCTCAGAGATTTGATGGGGAGGATGATAAGCCTGGCAGAAGTTAGGGAATCCTGTATAAAGTGGTTCTGTTGTTGATCTCCCTTTTAAATCCCCTCCATTAAAATATACTTTAATGACATTGCAGATTTGTTTGCAATGTTAGTTATGTGCTCACTGAAGTCCAGGGTAGAAGTCAAAAGAATACCAAGGTCGCGAGCACTAACGACCCTTCGAAAAATAACACCATGTAGCATATAATCAAACTGGCAAAGATGTCTTGTTCTTGTGTAGGAAATGACCACACATTTGTCTACATTTAAATCCATGGCATTAGCTCGACACCAGTCCTCGATCCTCTCCAGGTCCCTTTGCAACTCGATTTGCTGATAAGCAAAAGAGATTTCTTTAAATATCTTGAAATCGTCCGCGAAGACGTTTTCGAATATTTGTGGAATTTTTACCAACATTTTATCATATATTATCAAGTTCACGCTATTATGAATTATAGAAAATTTATCTTTTAATTATTTATGTTTGGCGCTAACCTCGATTTCTATCCCCACCAAAATTAGAGACCAATTCCTTTCCTATTAATTTTACAAAACCTAGACATGTTTCTGTGCAATGAGTTTTCATTATTCTTGTTAAAACTTAAAATGGAAATATAAACAATTAAGATAATTAATTAATTACGACTCATTTTGTTAAAACTTTACTATATTTTAATGATAGACGTGTGATAACATCCTAGTTAAATAATTGTGTTTGAGTGGCTTACAAAATGAAATTTAGAACACAGTTTATTCCTCAAGGCACTTTTTGACGAGACTACTTTTCGAAGGGTTGTAGGGCCCACTAGGACGCTGCAACTAAAAAGGGTAAAAACACTTGCTTTTGCTAAATTTAGTCCGGTGGGCGATGATTATGGAGTGCGATTTTTTACCACCGTGAAGTTAGCGTCACTTTATCGTCCAGACCGTCTAGTGCATCAATGTTGCAGTCATCAATCTGAAGGCGTTAACAAAAATTCAAAAACTGAGATAAATTGTATAATACTAATTATAAAAACGATCTTTCACAAAATCAACACAGTTTTTTTCTATTTATTACTTTCCACAAAGGTTTCCCATTAAATGTGTCATGAATAAAAATCCCAAATATAATACCTAAGTAAACCGTAGGAATGTATCGTAAAATGGACGTCCTCTAATAAATGCCACTCCTGAGACTTAACCAAACAAGTGCCCGCTATGGAACTTTGTACACAGATGCTCTGTAAGCTGAACTTTAATATACCAACGTCAAAAAGGTGGTGTCGGCCGTCAGAGGTCCTATCGTCTAAATTAAATGCACCGTTAGACGGGGCGTTCTCGTATAAAAGTCGCTCCTGAGACTAAACCAAACAAGTGCCCGCAATGAAACTTTGTACACAGATGCTCTGTAAGCTGAACTTTAATATACCAACGTCAAAAAGGTGGTGTCGGCCGTCAGAGGTCCTATCGTCTAAATTAAATGCACCGTTAGACGGGGCGTTCTCGTATAAAAGTCGCTCCTGAGACTAAACCAAACAAGTGCCCGCAATGAAACTTTGTACACAGATGCTCTGTAAGCTGAACTTTAATATACCAACGTCAAAAAGGTGGTGTCGGCCGTCAGAGGTCCTATCGTCTAAATTAAATGCACGGTTAGACGGGGCGTTCTCGTATAAAAGTCGCTCCTGAGACTAAACCAAACAAGTGCCCGCAATGAAACTTTGTACACAGATGCTCTGTAAGCTGAACTTTAATATACCAACGTCAAATAGGTGGTGTCGGCCGTCAGAGGTCCTATCGTCGAAATTAAATGCACGGTTAGACGGACGTTCTCGTATAAAAGTCACTCCTGAGACTTAACCAAACAAGTGCCCGCAATGAAACTTTGTACACAGATGCTCTGTAAGCTGAACTTTAATGTACCAACGTCAAATAGGTGGTGTCGGCCGTCAGAGGTCCTATCGTCAAAATTAAATGCACGGTTAGACGGACGTTCTCGTATAAAAGTCACTCCTGAGACTTAACCAAACAAGTGCCCGCAATGAAACTTTGTACACAGATGCTCTGTAAGCTGAACTTTAATATACCAACGTCAAATAGGTGGTGTCGGCCGTCAGAGGTCCTATCGTCAAAATTAAATGCACGGTTAGACGGGCGTTCTCGTATAAAAGTCACTCCTGAGACTAAACCAAACAAGTGCCCGCAATGAAACTTTGTACACAGATGCTCTGTAAGCTGAACTTTAATATACCAACGTCAAATAGGTGGTGTCGGCCGTCAGAGGTCCTATCGTCAAAATTAAATGCACGGTTAGACGGGCGTTCTCGTATAAAAGTCACTCCTGAGACTTAACCAAACAAGTGCCCGCAATGAAACTTTGTACACAGATGCTCTGTAAGCTGAACTTTAATATACCAACGTCAAAAAGGTGGTGTCGGCCGTCAGAGGTCCTATCGTCGAAATTAAATGCACCGTTAGACGGGGCGTTCTCGTATAAAAGTCGCTCCTGAGACTAAACCAAACAAGTGCCCGCAATGAAACTTTGTACACAGATGCTCTGTAAGCTGAACTTTAATATACCAACGTCAAATAGGTGGTGTCGGCCGTCAGAGGTCCTATCGTCAAAATTAAATGCACGGTTAGACGGGCGTTCTCGTATAAAAGTCACTCCTGAGACTTAACCAAACAAGTGCCCGCAATGAAACTTTGTACACAGATGCTCTGTAAGCTGAACTTTAATATACCAACGTCAAAAAGGTGGTGTCGGCCGTCAGAGGTCCTATCGTCGAAATTAAATGCACCGTTAGACGGGGCGTTCTCGTATAAAAGTCGCTCCTGAGACTAAACCAAACAAGTGCCCGCAATGAAACTTTGTACACAGATGCTCTGTAAGCTGAACTTTAATATACCAACGTCAAATAGGTGGTGTCGGCCGTCAGAGGTCCTATCGTCAAAATTAAATGCACGGTTAGACGGGCGTTCTCGTATAAAAGTCACTCCTGAGACTTAACCAAACAAGTGCCCGCAATGAAACTTTGTACACAGATGCTCTGTAAGCTGAACTTTAATATACCAACGTCAAATAGGTGGTGTCGGCCGTCAGAGGTCCTATCGTCGAAATTAAATGCACCGTTAGACGGGGCGTTCTCGTATAAAAGTCGCTCCTGAGACTAAACCAAACAAGTGCCCGCAATGAAACTTTGTACACAGATGCTCTGTAAGCTGAACTTTAATATACCAACGTCAAATAGGTGGTGTCGGCCGTCAGAGGTCCTATCGTCAAAATTAAATGCACGGTTAGACGGGCGTTCTCGTATAAAAGTCACTCCTGAGACTTAACCAAACAAGTGCCCGCAATGAAACTTTGTACACAGATGCTCTGTAAGCTGAACTTTAATATACCAACGTCAAAAAGGTGGTGTCGGCCGTCAGAGGTCCTATCGTCGAAATTAAATGCACCGTTAGACGGGGCGTTCTCGTATAAAAGTCGCTCCTGAGACTAAACCAAACAAGTGCCCGCAATGAAACTTTGTACACAGATGCTCTGTAAGCTGAACTTTAATATACCAACGTCAAATAGGTGGTGTCGGCCGTCAGAGGTCCTATCGTCAAAATTAAATGCACGGTTAGACGGGCGTTCTCGTATAAAAGTCACTCCTGAGACTTAACCAAACAAGTGCCCGCAATGAAACTTTGTACACAGATGCTCTGTAAGCTGAACTTTAATATACCAACGTCAAAAAGGTGGTGTCGGCCGTCAGAGGTCCTATCGTCGAAATTAAATGCACCGTTAGACGGGGCGTTCTCGTATAAAAGTCGCTCCTGAGACTAAACCAAACAAGTGCCCGCAATGAAACTTTGTACACAGATGCTCTGTAAGCTGAACTTTAATATACCAACGTCAAATAGGTGGTGTCGGCCGTCAGAGGTCCTATCGTCAAAATTAAATGCACCGTTAGACGGAGCGTTCTCGTATAAAAGTCGCTCCTGAGACTAAACCAAACAAGTGCCCGCAATGAAACTTTGTACACAGATGCTCTGTAAGCTGAACTATAATATACCAACGTCAAATAGGTGGTGTCGGCCGTCAGAGGTCCTATCGTCAAAATTAAATGCACGGTTTAGACGGGCGTTCTCGTATAAAAGTCACTCCTGAGACTTAACCAAACAAGTGCCCGCAATGAAACTTTGTACACAGATGCTCTGTAAGCTGAACTTTAATATACCAACGTCAAAAAGGTGGTGTCGGCCGTCAGAGGTCCTATCGTCTAAATTAAATGCACCGTTAGACGGGGCGTTCTCGTATAAAAGTCGCTCCTGAGACTAAACCAAACAAGTGCCCGCAATGAAACTTTGTACACAGATGCTCTGTAAGCTGAACTTTAATATACCAACGTCAAATAGGTGGTGTCGGCCGTCAGAGGTCCTATCGTCAAAATTAAATGCACGGTTAGACGGGCGTTCTCGTATAAAAGTCACTCCTGAGACTTAACCAAACAAGTGCCCGCAATGGAACTTTGTACACAGATGCTCTGTAAGCTGAACTTTAATATACCAACGTCAAAAAGGTGGTGTCGGCCGTCAGAGGTCCTATCGTCGAAATTAAATGCACGGTTAGACGGACGTTCTCGTATAAAAGTCACTCCTGAGACTTAACCAAACAAGTGCCCGCAATGAAACTTTGTACACAGATGCTCTGTAAGCTGAACTTTAATGTACCAACGTCAAATAGGTGGTGTCGGCCGTCAGAGGTCCTATCGTCAAAATTAAATGCACGGTTAGACGGACGTTCTCGTATAAAAGTCACTCCTGAGACTTAACCAAACAAGTGCCCGCAATGAAACTTTGTACACAGATGCTCTGTAAGCTGCTCTGTATGCATTTTTGTGCGTCTGTTTTATTTTTAAATAAAGCTAAATTTCAATACCTATTATTAATTTTTTTCCTAAGTAATTCACATGAATCTTTTCAGAATTAAATGTTCTACAAATCTGTTTAAGAAAAAAATGACCTTTATTTAACATTTATGGAAGTAATCTTACGTTAAACACAAAAATGTGTTATTTCTTTGCACCAATTCTTGTGTTTTACGTAAGATATCTCTGAAAGTATTGCATTTACAGCTCTGGGACGAATTTTAATAAATTTGTCAGATATAAAAACATAAAAAACAATCGTATTTGTATCTTTGTAACTACCTTTACCATTTTTATACGGCCTGACTTCACCAAGGGTTCTGAAATCCGGGCGAAATCTTTCGCTAGGCGTAACTCGCTAACGAAGCGTTTCCGGGCATATGGTTATATGAACTTTTTTACTTGTTTTTAGCTATAGAATAAGCTCCCGAGAGATTGTCGTTTAGTTTTGAATCACCCTGTAGATCTTTTTTAAACTTGTAGTTTAAGTAACGTCCTGGAAGACATTGAGAGGAAAATGCCTAGTTCTGATTTTGCATTCCTTGCTTGTGTATGGTAGGTAGCGATGTCCTTGCTTCTACTAGGCAAAGTGAATATTGGGATTTGCCAATAGAATCATAAATTCTATTCAAAATTGCTGGCACAAGGGCGGCACACGGGCGGCGCCCTTTGAACCCCGGAGAAAGTTGGACCTCACACTTTGCTGAAAACCCTACAGTAGTCTAGGACCATCTTCCTTCTGTTCCCCGTTGTAAATCTCCAATATGTCAAATAAATATAAAAACGATGCCTGAGGGATGTTTGGCACCATTCTTGGATTGGCTGTGATCTGTGAACGTTGTTTGCATTAGTGCAAAGTTCAACACACGGAGTGCTACTTGATCTTCTGTATCCTGTTATCTGAGGTACGGTAATTAATTTTAAAATTTTAAAACATATTATAAACTTTACCTGGTATGGATAAATTGGTATTAATATTTTATACTTATCACTCGCGATTAAATTTTTAATGATTTCGTACTAATAGTGAAATCGAAATTATGTATATCATCCATCTGAAAACAACAGATGTAGGCTTCAATTGATTATTTTATTTATCAAATAGCAACAAGTTTGAATTTTAACATAAACATTCCGTACTTTACAAATAACGGAAAATATAATAAGAGATTTATACTTAACAGTTAATTTCAAAACTCAGTGGTTACACGTAATCTAACACAACTTTTTTTAGTTTAAACCTTTCTACAGAAAAATTATTTTGTTCATACCAGTTACAAAACATGGTTTAATTTTGTAATACGATTTTCTAGACAAAACATTACCTGTAATGAACATAAATTAAATTATTACACGACGATATTGGTTCTTACCATGCCTATCTGTACACAGCAAGGAAGATATTAAATTAATATATTCTGGACCCGATCCAATTTCTTTCATTGTACAGACATGCATATCGCCTATTATTAAAGTAGGATTTATTGATGCATTTAAAATATTTTCAAAGTCATATTTAAACTGAGCATTACGGTATTATATTATTTTTTTGTGCACGTGTTTTTATAAATATGACAATTAAAACATAAATACATGCGCGGATTTAAGAACAGTGAATACAGAGGCCAGTCTTTTACAAACAAATTTATTTATTTGCTGTGCATTAATATCTGACCTTATAGTGCTAACCACCATCTATCATATCCAAAATAAAAGTAGTTTATTATAAGTTACGGTGACTTAACTGTGATTCAATTTGAAATTTATTTAAGTATTATTATGGAATTAAAATAATTTAGTAAAATGGAACTATTGAATTTAAAACATTTATTAAGTAATCGTTTAAAAATAATCAATGCACATGTATTTACGCTTACAACTTAAACACATTATCCTCCTTACTGGCCGAAGATACATGTTTCGATATTTTTTCAGGATTTGTCAGTTATACTAAATCCTGTTGGTTGATAAATCTGCTACTTTGTCATGGCTTTGTTGCGTGGTGTCGCTACTACCATTATGGAATATAATAGCAGAGACAAGGTAGGCCTGCATTAACTTTAACAAAGGTTTCATAGTTGTGTAAATTTTGTATAATGTGTAGTATTTAAAAATGACTTTTAAATGATGCTATTGAGATAAAAAGAGGTTTGAAGACTGGCCTGTATAGTCCTGGACAATAGATAAATCACTAAGACCAAATGAAGGAGGCGATATAAGTAAAATATATACTTTTTCATATTTCTGTTATAAACTTATCCTAATCTTCTAAATGAGCAGTTTTTGCTTATTTTCAAAACAAGTTATATGATGCGACCATTGTAATATGTAATCAATAATGCGTATTATGTTATAATAATAATAAAATAAGTAATATTTATTTTAGGAGGTGTTTGAAAGAGTTAAGGTTATAGGGGACGGTCATTGTTTATTTCGGGCAATGAGTATGGCGTTGTGGGGTACACAACATCGGCACGCGGAAGTTAGGACGAGCATAGTGAACCACGTAGTAACAAACTGGCAGCATTACTATGAGAGAATACAATATACGCTCGGAGAAGAATTTAACTCTCCTCTAAAATATGCAAACCTAATGGGAAATGTACAGAAGCGAATATATGGATCGGAATTTGAAATTACAGTTTTTTGCGAGGTTTACAAGAGAAATGCAACTGTATACAGAGATAGAGATGTTAAACAAAGGATTTGTGGGAAAGATACTATCTTTAAGGTTGCTAATTTTAATATCAATCAAGTGTATACAACATATGATTTTGTATTTCAAGGAATAGAAAAAGGTCACGAGTCAGAAGGCCATTATGATCTACTAATAAAAAGAGATTTATTTGAGTTGGAAGTCTCCGATGAACCCCACAAATCTAACACCAGACATGATACTACCATTCATAAAAGTGGCATCGCAGAAAACAGTTACATTTCGTCTGATCAACCTAAAAATGTAGAAAAAACCCCATTACAGAGTCTGCAATTGAAAGAGAAATCGATGACTAGTTCAACATATCCTGATGTGTTAGAGAAATTGATTGCGTTTTTAAACAAGAAAGGATGCTGTAACCAAAAATTAAAAAAACGTAGTAAGGAAAGACACGCATTATTCAAATAGGCTGCTTTGTTGATATTTGGGGACTGCAGTAACAAACACATGCTATTGCTTAATAAATTGTATGAAAAAAACTTTTCAAAATTCATAACAAAAGTTACAGCAGAAAAAGACATCCAACAATCTCCTCGGAACAAAGTAAACGAGAAGTATGAGGAATTACTAAACAGTGTTTTGAACACGCTCGGTGATGAAGTAACAAAAGAAGAACTAATGGAAAAGGAAAAGATCGTTTATCATAAAGTGTACAATCACTATTGTCAGAAGGTAGGATGGAAAGGGAGTAATAAAAATAATGCAAGAAAATTCAAGCATGTTTGGAATAAGTTTCTAACACAATTACCTGAGTCAGATATTGGAATAAAGCAAATAACAGGCAAAGGAGAAACATTCGCTGATAGATTAAAAGACAGCAGAGGCTGTGTGAAATCATTGACTTATTGCAAATCACCAAGCCACCAGGACTTACAAACATCAACGAAAACAGAAATCTTTATTAACAATACAATTCATAGCACTGTTATTTTGTGGGAAAATGAGTGTAAAAAAGATCAGAGATTTGAACATTTAGTCAAAGAGTTTATTAGCTGTCATCGTAGGGTCGGTGGAGTGTGTACGTGGACAGATTTTGATGACATGTATAAATATAAAGAAAATCTAAAACAAATCAGATCTATCAAAAAACCCGTAATTCTAGTTTTTAAAAAGTGCTTGTATAAGTTTTGCGACAATGAAATGATCATACACTTAAGTACAGTTGGGGACGAATTAAAAATTGAAATAAGAGAATCAGAAAGAGGTAGTGACAACTACGACATCTGTGGACATTACCAGTATTATGACGATAAAAAATACCCTTTTGATAGAATGGACGAAATTTTATATCGAGATAGAATATGGATGTCAGTATTCGATAGTTCAAAAGATGTTTACAGTGAATATGTCACCAATGAGACTGACAATATGAATAAGGAAATATTACATCAAAAAGGAAAAAAAATTAATGTATCGGCTAATTGTTCAAACAATGAGGAATACCTAAAAAAAAATATTGAAAATATTGCAGAAAAATCAGGAAAATCGTACATAGCAGTACCTAAAAGGAAACATTCCTTGTCGTGCTCTAATAAATTTGCAGTTGAAGAAAAAAGAGTTACTGGTCACATAGACGACGTAATGGTTAACGGTGTATTTGATACAGCCACATTTAGAATTTGGCTCCGAAATGCTGTAATAAAACAAGCAAATATCAGTTGCAGGTTAATATTTACAAATAGTAGACTAAGACATAATGAAAATTTAAAATATGTAACATATGCAAGGTGTGGCTCAAGCGCAGCTGGAAAATGTAAAGAGTTTAAATTTGAAGTTGAAATAACTGATATTGTTGATGTAAGAATAACGAGCAGCGGTACGTCTGTCCCGATTCATACTGGAAAGAAAAGGTCTTACCAACTGAGGGGAGGAGAACGTAAAATATACAAAAAGAAGTTGTTACTAGATCAAGCAAAAACGGTACAGAATGAAGATATGAAACATATAAATATAGATGCTGCTATTGATCTTAATATGCAGTCTGTCAGAACATTAATGACGCTGAGAAAATGTCGATCAGAAGCGTTCAAAGAAGATGACTTGCACTCAAACGACTTGTTAGACCTAATTTTACTGGCAAAAACCGAATCAGTTTCATCCACTGAGGAGGAGAAATATATAAGAAAGGTAGTAGCCTCACCCTTCCAGGTATATATGTTTACAGGTCTGCAAAGAAAGGTAATCGCAAGTAAAAACGTGCCAGCTGGTTATTTTGATGCAACAGGCTCGGTTGCAAGACAAGTGGTCTTATCTAATAACAAACCTATTTTGTATTATGCATTGGTTGTTAATGTTAATGGTGAAATTTTACCTGTCATAGAAATGTTGTCTGAGGTACATGACATAAGCGCCCTAGCTGATTTATTTACAACTTATAAGTATTTCTGCTTGAAATCAAGTAAACAACATTGGCCACTTATTAAACGTATTGTTTGTGATTGGAGTTGGGCTATGATGATAGGAATTGTTATATCTTGGAACTCGATGGATTTGTTGCAATATCTCCGTATGTGCTACAACATCGTAACGGACAGGAGTGACCCGCAGCAGTATAGAGCTAAAATAACAATACACGCATGCTGTGCACATTTCATGAAAATGGTTAGTGACAGGCTCTCAAAAGAAAATATTTTAAATAAGAGAGTGAAGGAAATGATACTGAAAGTGATGGGTCTCCTGGTAATATGCAATTCAGTGAGTGAGACTGATGAGATCTACACAATGCTTGCAACTATATCACTCAGTGAAAAGAATTACTCTATTACAAAACATGAGATTGATAAAGTGAACCAGATACTTGAAAATAAAGACCTAGTTATATCAAAATCAGACATTCCTCAAAATTCAAACCTTAACGACATAGATAATGAATATGTGAGTGGAAAAACAAAGCTAGATAGTCCCTTTTTTACCAGATATTGTTCAATTCTACAAATTGTTACGGACAAGCTACACACCATCAGGAAAAATGAACCAGCAACCGAAGAATTAAACATTTATTACTGTCCAGGATTCTTCGATTATGTTCATAACCACTTAATGCCACTGTTACCTTTTTGGAGTGGCTTAATGTTGTTTATGCATGGAAGTGAAGAATTTAATAGATTATCAAACGCGAACGTTGAGAACTACTTCCAACAGGTTAAACACAGACTTTTAAAGAGTAAAACGAATTTAAAAATAGGGCGTTTGATAAAACTTCTAAAAAGCAATGTACAGTCTTCATTGAAAAATATAAGTATAGATATTTCAGATTATAACAAAGAAAGAAAACAACGAGTTAGACAGAAAAATAACTTTTGTGATATTGAAACTAAGGTCATATTGAATCCAATGGAGCCAAAGACTGTCCAAACCACTTTTGAACAGCCATTCCAGATAAGTAATGAATTTCATTCTGAGGATATTGAAGATGTTGATGATCCAAGTATCACAGAAACATGGCAAAAGAAGCGCAGGTCGACTTCTACATATCACTTGACTACAAACAAACCCTTAAGAAATTCGAAATTATTTACAAAACAAACTTGTAGTGCAGGATTTGAGAACGCCGATAAACCTACAGTAGACGAGCCGCCAGAAAATGAAGAGAAGTACATAACTATTGATAGAGGACTACCTTCAGAAAACGAACACAGTACAAGAAAAGAAATAGGAAGTGTAGGTGAAGATAATAACAGGAAATTTAGGGTGAGTATGAGCAAACAGTATCCTCACGTCTGTGCGATTCCAAATGGCCTATTTATGAATCCAGATTTTTATTTGTACGAGGAAAATGAATTAGAAACAGATACGTATGTAGTAGCCTTTTTTAAAAATTTAGTGCCTACAAAAAAACTGTATCTGTTCGGAGACGCGTATTTCACATTGAATGGATCGAGAGAATTACACCAGAATGTGATCGACTGCGCTATTGTTGCTCTAATTAAAAAACTGTGCAAAACAGACAACGTTAAATTCGTCAATACAGAAACTTGCGGAACACTTTTTAAACACAATTCCGTTACTGCAGCATCGCCTGTTTGGTATTATTTCCGAAACTTAAATGAGTATGACAAAATTCTAATGCCGTATATTGTATCAAACAAAAATCACTATTGCGTGCTGGTTGGAGACATACAGAACCACACATGCTTTTTTCTACAACCCACTGCCAAGATATCCGGACAACTGTGAAGTTGGATTTAAAAAATTTAGGACATTTCTCAGTGGTCTTCAAAAAACTCAGTACAAGAATGATGGCATGAAAGTAGACAGATGGACATATGTAAAAGGCGAGGGGGCAGTCCAAAGTGATAGCTTTAATTGTGGAATATATGTTATAAATTATATAGAATGTTTTCTGAAAGACCAAAAAATGCCGACGAAAATAAATCCTACTGATTATAGAGAATACTTAAAAAGAGAAATTCTGCAATGGTCAGATAATATGGCAGACATATGCTTACAATGTGGAAAGGGAGAGACTCGATGCAAAATATGGATAATGTGCGACAGCTGCAAACGATGGGCTCACTTCAAACCATGTCTTAAGTATTTAAGTAAAACCCAACATGAGGTTGAGGTAAATGATTTCATATTTATTTGCAAACTTTGCCAACAATTTAAATCGAAATACAACAGGAACCCATGGGAATGAAACAATTAACAACAACACCTGTTTTTAAGGAAAAATATTAGGTCCCGCCCAACGCAAAGAAAAGTGCTTAACGGTTTGGTGGTGGATTGAGTAGCTGCCAATATCGTTATGCACAGTATATTGATAGACAGAAGCCAAGGAAAGAAAGCAATTTTATTAATTTGTATATAGAATTAGCATCAACCACGGTATAGCAAAAATATTAGGTCCCGCCAAACGCAAAGAAAAGTGCTTAACGGTTTGGTGGTGAATTGAGTAGCTGCCAATATCGTTATGCACAGTATATTGATAGACAGAAGCCAAGGAAAGAAAGCAATTTTATTAACCTGCATGTAGAATTAGCATCAACCACGGTATAGCAAAAATATTAGGTCCCGCCCAACGCAAAGAAAAGTGCTTAACGGTTTGGTGGTGGATTGAGTAGCTGCCAATATCGTTATACACAGTATATTGATAGACAGAAGCCAAGGAAAGAAAGCAATTTTATTAATTTGTATATAGAATAACATCAACCACGGTATAGCAAAAATATTAGTGCTTAACACCACGGTATAGCAATTTTAAATTTGTATTAGTTAGCATTCCCAACGCAAAGAAAAGTGCTTAACGGTTTGTTGGTGGATTGAGTAGCTGCCAATATCGTTATGCACAGTATATTGATAGACAGAAGCCAAGGAAAGAAAGCAATTTTATTAACCTGCATGTAGAATTAGCATCAACCACGGTATAGCAAAAATATTAGGTCCCGCCCAACGCAAAGAAAAGTGCTTAACGGTTTGGTGGTGGATTGAGTAGCTGCCAATATCGTTATGCACAGTATATTGATAGACAGAAGCCAAGGAAAGAAAGCAATTTTATTAATTTGTATATAGAATTAGCATCAACCACGGTATAGCAAAAATATTAGGTCCCGCCCAACGCAAAGAAAAGTGCTTAACGGTTTGGTGGTGGATTGAGTAGCTGCCAATATCGTTATGCACAGTATATTGATAGACAGAAGCCAAGGAAAGAAAGCAATTTTATTAATTTGTATATAGAATTAGCATCAACCACGGTATAGCAAAAATATTAGGTCCCGCCCAACGCAAAGAAAAGTGCTTAACGGTTTGGTGGTGGATTGAGTAGCTGCCAATATCGTTATGCACAGTATATTGATAGACAGAAGCCAAGGAAAGAAAGCAATTTTATTAATTTGTATATAGAATTAGCATCAACCACGGTATAGCAAAAATATTAGGTCCCGCCCAACGCAAAGAAAAGTGCTTAACGGTTTGGTGGTGGATTGAGTAGCTGCCAATATCGTTATGCACAGTATATTGATAGACAGAAGCCAAGGAAAGAAAGCAATTTTATTAACCTGCATGTAGAATTAGCATCAACCACGGTATAGCAAAAATATTAGGTCCCGCCCAACGCAAAGAAAAGTGCTTAACGGTTTGGTGGTGGATTGAGTAGCTGCCAATATCGTTATGCACAGTATATTGATAGACAGAAGCCAAGGAAAGAAAGCAATTTTATTAATTTGTATATAGAATTAGCATCAACCACGGTATAGCAAAAATATTAGGTCCCGCCCAACGCAAAGAAAAGTGCTTAACGGTTTGGTGGAGGATTGAGTAGCTGCCAATATCGTTATGCCCAGTATATTGATAGACAGAAGCCAATGAATTGAAGAGATCCAAATAGAACTTGCAACAACCACTGTTTGAAAAAGTTATTAGGTCCCACAAAAATAATGAGATGTTTCCTGAAGTTGTTGGTAGTGAAACTAGTAGCTACCATTAGTTTTATATTAATTGTAATTATTATAAAGAACCCTAACCCTACAACTAACTACCTCATGCGCCATACTTAACCCCGAAATATACTATACTCTACTTCCACCACCTCATCTCTTTCGAAAAGAATCCTTCTACAACCAGAACCTGCTTAGACGATGGTAATGACCACACGAAGGACGTGTCGCTGTCGTGAGCAACATGTTCTCCTCTTCCTGACAAGATGATTTACTGAAGTGGTAAAGGGATACAATTGTCCCTCAGATTGATATTTAGATTAAACGTATATTTAGATTGTTTATAAGAATACTCTTTACAGGTGAAGTAAAACATTAATAACAAAAAGTAATTTTTAGAAATTGTAAATGTTTTACAGCCGTATTTTTCTTCATTATTATTGTATGGGAATTGTGTCATAACTGACAGAGCGCAGTGAATACATACATACGGTCCTTCTTATCCCATACATGTGTTAGCGTAAATATTTCCATCCACGAATAATTTAATTGTTTTGCTTAAATCATGGCCTGTAAATTCATTCCCATAATATATCATACATGTATATAGACATTTCAGTAACAGTTTCTGCTATTGATGTCCGTAAAATAGGTCCATAGTTGCATGGCAGAGTAAATTTTGTTGGTGTTGGGTATTTGTAATATAAATTTAAAAAACTCGTACATAGCATATGCTTTAAGAAATTGTAATAACATATTTGTTGGTATTATCTTTTAAGTTTGTACCCGTTGAGTTCCAGAGTCTAGAGAAGGAAGAAGAAAAAAAGAAGAAAGTGGTGTTTTTTTAGTGGGTATGCCATCAGAATACTATCTGGTGGAGAGCCCCACACTTGTTCGCTTGGTTACGGTAAGACCAAGCGTTCGTGCAGCAATGCATTTTTTCACCACTTAAAAAAAAAAAAAAAAAAAACATGGTTTGTGTCATATTAATTTTACTTTTTGTTATAGCTCTCATTTTTTTAAAATTTCCTGACTACATGGAAAAGAAGTACGAGTATTGTCAAATAAAAAGGTAATGTATTACTTATATAACTAATAAGTACAAAACACAAACAACTTCAATTTCGTTGGTATATTAAAGTTCAGCTTACAGAGCATCTGTGTACAAAGTTTCATTGCGGGCACTTGTTTGGTTTAGTCTCAGGAGCGACTTTTATACGAGAACGCCCCGTCTAACCGGTGCATTTAATTTCGACGATAGGACCTCTGACGGCCGACACCACCTTTTTGACGTTGGTATATTAAAGTTCAGCTTACAGAGCATCTGTGTACAAAGTTTCATTGCGGGCACTTGTTTGGTTAAGTCTCAGGAGTGACTTTTATACGAGAACGCCCGTCTAACCGTGCATTTAATTTTGACGATAGGACCTCTGACGGCCGACACCACCTATTTGACGTTGGTATATTAAAGTTCAGCTTACAGAGCATCTGTGTACAAAGTTTCATTGCGGGCACTTGTTTGGTTTAGTCTCAGGAGCGACTTTTATACGAGAACGCCCCGTCTAACGGTGCATTTAATTTCGACGATAGGACCTCTGACGGCCGACACCACCTTTTTGACGTTGGTATATTAAAGTTCAGCTTACAGAGCATCTGTGTACAAAGTTTCATTGCGGGCACTTGTTTGGTTAAGTCTCAGGAGTGACTTTTATACGAGAACGCCCGTCTAACCGTGCATTTAATTTTGACGATAGGACCTCTGACGGCCGACACCACCTATTTGACGTTGGTATATTAAAGTTCAGCTTACAGAGCATCTGTGTACAAAGTTTCATTGCGGGCACTTGTTTGGTTTAGTCTCAGGAGTGACTTTTATACGAGAACGCCCGTCTAACCGTGCATTTAATTTTGACGATAGGACCTCTGACGGCCGACACCACCTATTTGACGTTGGTATATTAAAGTTCAGCTTACAGAGCATCTGTGTACAAAGTTTCATTGCGGGCACTTGTTTGGTTTAGTCTCAGGAGCGACTTTTATACGAGAACGCCCCGTCTAACGGTGCATTTAATTTCGACGATAGGACCTCTGACGGCCGACACCACCTTTTTGACGTTGGTATATTAAAGTTCAGCTTACAGAGCATCTGTGTACAAAGTTTCATTGCGGGCACTTGTTTGGTTAAGTCTCAGGAGTGACTTTTATACGAGAACGCCCCGTCTAACCGTGCATTTAATTTTGACGATAGGACCTCTGACGGCCGACACCACCTATTTGACGTTGGTATATTAAAGTTCAGCTTACAGAGCATCTGTGTACAAAGTTTCATTGCGGGCACTTGTTTGGTTTAGTCTCAGGAGCGACTTTTATACGAGAACGCCCCGTCTAACGGTGCATTTAATTTCGACGATAGGACCTCTGACGGCCGACACCACCTTTTTGACGTTGGTATATTAAAGTTCAGCTTACAGAGCATCTGTGTACAAAGTTTCATTGCGGGCACTTGTTTGGTTAAGTCTCAGGAGTGACTTTTATACGAGAACGCCCGTCTAACCGTGCATTTAATTTTGACGATAGGACCTCTGACGGCCGACACCACCTATTTGACGTTGGTATATTAAAGTTCAGCTTACAGAGCATCTGTGTACAAAGTTTCATTGCGGGCACTTGTTTGGTTAAGTCTCAGGAGTGACTTTTATACGAGAACGCCCGTCTAACCGTGCATTTAATTTTGACGATAGGACCTCTGACGGCCGACACCACCTATTTGACGTTGGTATATTAAAGTTCAGCTTACAGAGCATCTGTGTACAAAGTTTCATTGCGGGCACTTGTTTGGTTTAGTCTCAGGAGTGACTTTTATACGAGAACGCCCGTCTAACCGTGCATTTAATTTTGACGATAGGACCTCTGACGGCCGACACCACCTTTTGACGTTGGTATATTAAAGTTCAGCTTACAGAGCATCTGTGTACAAAGTTTCATTGCGGGCACTTGTTTGGTTTAGTCTCAGGAGCGACTTTTATACGAGAACGCCCCGTCTAACGGTGCATTTAATTTCGACGATAGGACCTCTGACGGCCGACACCACCTTTTTGACGTTGGTATATTAAAGTTCAGCTTACAGAGCATCTGTGTACAAAGTTTCATTGCGGGCACTTGTTTGGTTAAGTCTCAGGAGTGACTTTTATACGAGAACGCCCGTCTAACCGTGCATTTAATTTTGACGATAGGACCTCTGACGGCCGACACACACCACCTATTTGACGTTGGTATATTAAAGTTCAGCTTACAGAGCATCTGTGTACAAAGTTTCATTGCGGGCACTTGTTTGGTTTAGTCTCAGGAGCGACTTTTATACGAGAACGCCCCGTCTAACGGTGCATTTAATTTCGACGATAGGACCTCTGACGGCCGACACCACCTTTTTGACGTTGGTATATTAAAGTTCAGCTTACAGAGCATCTGTGTACAAAGTTTCATTGCGGGCACTTGTTTGGTTAAGTCTCAGGAGTGACTTTTATACGAGAACGCCCGTCTAACCGTGCATTTAATTTTGACGATAGGACCTCTGACGGCCGACACCACCTATTTGACGTTGGTATATTAAAGGTCAGCTTACAGAGCATCTGTGTACAAAGTTTCATTGCGGGCACTTGTTTGGTTTAGTCTCAGGAGCGACTTTTATACGAGAACGCCCCGTCTAACGGTGCATTTAATTTAGACGATAGGACCTCTGACGGCCGACACCACCTTTTTGACGTTGGTATATTAAAGTTCAGCTTACAGAGCATCTGTGTACAAAGTTTCATTGCGGGCACTTGTTTGGTTAAGTCTCAGGAGTGACTTTTATACGAGAACGCCCGTCTAACCGTGCATTTAATTTTGACGATAGGACCTCTGACGGCCGACACCACCTATTTGACGTTGGTATATTAAAGTTCAGCTTATAGAGCATCTGTGTACAAAGTTTCATTGCGGGCACTTGTTTGGTTTAGTCTCAGGAGTGACTTTTATACGAGAACGCCCGTCTAACCGTGCATTTAATTTTGACGATAGGACCTCTGACGGCCGACACCACCTATTTGACGTTGGTATATTAAAGTTCAGCTTACAGAGCATCTGTGTACAAAGTTTCATTGCGGGCACTTGTTTGGTTTAGAGTCTCAGGAGCGACTTTTATACGAGAACGCCCCGTCTAACGGTGCATTTAATTTTGACGATAGGACCTCTGACGGCCGACACCACCTTTTTGACGTTGGTATATTAAAGTTCAGCTTACAGAGCATCTGTGTACAAAGTTTCATTGCGGGCACTTGTTTGGTTAAGTCTCAGGAGTGACTTTTATACGAGAACGCCCGTCTAACCGTGCATTTAATTTCTGACGATAGGACCTCTGACGGCCGACACCACCTATTTGACGTTGGTATATTAAAGTTCAGCTTACAGAGCATCTGTGTACAAAGTTTCATTGCGGGCACTTGTTTGGTTTAGTCTCAGGAGCGACTTTTATACGAGAACGCCCCGTCTAACGGTGCATTTAATTTAGACGTTAGGACCTCTGACGGCCGACACCACCTTTTTGACGTTGGTATATTAAAGTTCAGCTTACAGAGCATCTGTGTACAAAGTTTCATTGCGGGCACTTGTTTGGTTAAGTCTCAGGAGTGACTTTTATACGAGAACGCCCGTCTAACCGTGCATTTAATTTTGACGATAGGACCTCTGACGGCCGACACCACCTATTTGACGTTGGTATATTAAAGTTCAGCTTATAGAGCATCTGTGTACAAAGTTTCATTGCGGGCACTTGTTTGGTTTAGTCTCAGGAGCGACTTTTATACGAGAACGCCCCGTCTAACGGTGCATTTAATTTAGACGATAGGACCTCTGACGGCCGACACCACCTTTTTGACGTTGGTATATTAAAGTTTAGCTTATAGAGCATCTGTGTACAAAGTTTCATTGCGGGCACTTGTTTGGTTAAGTCTCAGGAGTTACTTTTATACGAGAACGCCCGTCTAACGGTGCATTTAATTTAGACGATAGGACCTCTGACGGCCGACACCACCTTTTTGACGTTGGTATATTAAAGTATAATTAAAGTATATTAACGGGAATTTTTTGTGGTAAGTAATAAATACGATTAACTGTGTAGATTTTGTGAAAGATCGTTTTTTAATAATTAGTTTTATACTATTATTTCAGATTTTGAATGTTTGTTAGCGCCTTCAGATTGTTGACTGCAAAATTGTTGCACGGAATACAGACGGACGATAAAGTGACGCTAACTTCACGGTGGTGATTTTTTGAGGTATCAGTTCGTTTTGTTTATAATTTCGTATTGGTGGTTAGGATCGAGCTTTTTCTATACTGTAGCTGTCTATACTTTCTAAATTTGTGAAGTAATAAATTTGAGCTAATTATTGTGTTATTAATGTTATATTTTTAGTTACAATTCAATCATTTTAATTCAACTTCATCTTATTATTTTAATTTTCAGGAACCGGTATGTTTGGATTGTTATCTCTGTAAGGTTATACTTCTTATCAAATCCTAATATACTAACATTATGAATATTAAAGAGTTTTAGTCTGTGGATCGATATGTTTATTGCAATTTGGTAAAAATTACTGAACAGGTGTTTCTGCAAAATACAGCATTGTACTGTACAAATTCTGAAATGTTGTTTAACACGTTCACTGCATGAGGTTGAGGTCTCGAGACATCAAATAAATAAATAGGTTATGTTTGTTTTGTTGTATGGGCTCTGCTGAATTCTCTGTACGTGTAGTTTACACTTCCTGTGCTCGGCAAGTCTGTGGCGTTTTATTTCCGTGACACGGAGTATATTTACTTTTGTATTGTCTTTAGTGTTACTTTTAGTTTTTATTAAATGCATATAATTTGAGTTGTGTGTTATATGTGATCAGTTTCACAATGGATCCACAACCAGGAACAAGTGCTGATGTTGAAATTGATGTTTCGAAAGATGAACAGATGATCAGGAGTTTGAAGAAAATGACAACGACTTGGACCCTGATTTTCACGCTCGTCCTCTCTTGTGGTCTGATAATACAAGTGGATTAAAGCAGATTCGGTTTACAAAATGGGAGGGACTTCTGGTACCAAATCCTGGAAATAGGCCTATTGATTTTTTTTCCTTCTACTTGACATTATCTTCTTTGAAAATATTGTCAGAAAAACTAATAAATACGCACTAGGGTTATTTTGTGGCCCAAATACGACTCCAGAATCCACAGATGGAAAGACCTTACCGTTGAAGAGTTCAAAGTCTTCCTGGGGTTGCTTATCGGCACAGGATTGAACCCAAAACTTAGGCTTCAGGATTATTGGAGGAAAACGAAGACTTTCTCGCCTGTCTATGGGAAATTTATGAGTCGAGATAGATTTTTATTGATATTGAGATATTTGATATGCACAATGCAACCGACCGGCTTTCAAAAATAAGGTACTGTGTGGATTATTTTAACAATAAAATTATGGAGGTTTTTTATCCTCAGAAAAATCTGTCATTGGATGAAAGAATGGTATTGTGGAGAGGTAGACTCTATTTTCGTCAGTAGGCCTATATTAAAAATAAACACCACAAGTATGGAATCAAATTGTATACATTAAGTGATCCCCATGGATTTATGCTTAACTTTTTAATTTACTGTGGAGTTTTGGATGATATGGGAGGAAAAGGGCACGCAGCGAATGTTGTTTTGAATCTAATGAGAGAAAAACTCCACAACGGCCACAGCCTATATATGGATAATTATTACAACAGTATTCCATTGGCAACGAAACTGCTGTCTAACAATACCTACTGTACTGGCACATTGAGGCCTGACAGAAAATACATTCCACAAGCTGTGAAATCAGCAAAATTACCGATTGCTAAGTACGGTGAAGGAATGATGGTGGGAGCCTGAGATATACCAGAACAGTTACATATATATCAACAGAGCATGAAAACAACCTTGGTACCATGGTAAACAATAGAAGTCAGGAAAAATAAAAACCAATTCCGATAATCAAATACAACGCCTTCATGAAAGGAGTGGATCGTTCTGATCAAATGCAGTCATATTACCCGCTAGAAAGGAAAACTATGCGATGGTACAAGAAGATGTTCATCCATATCCTGCAAATGGTCATGGTAAACGCCCACTACCTATATACCATAGAAATTGCAAATCAGAGAAGGAAAATGCCATTGTTCAATTTCACTGAGTCCATTGTCAACTCTTTGCTACCAGATGTGCCAAATCCTGCCAGGGGAATTGTTTGACCTATGGTGCACAGTATCTCTAAAATTGCAAAAAAGAAACCTAACTCAAACAAAAACACATAAAAGAGATGCCGACAGTGTTACAGCCAAGGAAGAACAAAGTACGTCATCTATGATTGTTCAACCTGTCCTGATCAACCAGGACTTTGTGCTGAGTGTTTCGACCGATTTCATCAAGGAAACTGAGTGCTAACAGGACATTTGGGTGGCTGGTAGGGCTGTATATATAATTGTAAATACCTAGTTATGCATATACTTTAGCTTTCTCAAATATTTCTAGACATAAGAGACAAAATGTGTTTTTCGTACAAGTGATAGTGACAAATCGGGTGCTATGTGCTATGTGTGAGGTCCCGGGACCTCAAGTTTTATAAATGGCCTAAATGAACTTTTCCGGGCTACAATTGAATATGTTTTACCTTTCTGACAATAATTCTATACATAGGAGACAAAATGTGTTTCCTTTGCACAAGTAAAAGTGATGTCAGGGGCTGCGTGCTCGTGAGGTCCCGGGACCTCAAGTTTTCAAAATGGTAAAAATAAACTTTTCCAAATTACAATCGACAAAATACCATCCCTAATCTGCAAGAAAACAACGGTAAGTTTAAGCCAAAAATATATTTTAGCATATAGGGTACGTAGTGGGCTGAAATTCAGCAGGTGAACGTGTTAAACTTAGAAGTAAACACCGGAATAACATATTAGCCTAATTATATTTTGAAAATACTGTAGGGCTCTACTCCTCTAACATTTTTAGACGATCATTATGCTCTTTGTTAAAGGACATCTAACATGATAAGTCGGCTGCAGTATAATATGCTGCCACCAACACTATAGAATCATCAATATTCATGATCATCAATAAATGAAAACAAAATGTCGGACCAAATTACATAATAGGTATTTCAAATTAAAAATATAGTTCTGCTGGTTTTAAATAAATTTATTAACGATAAATATTTTTAAATAACTGTCTATGCTATGTTAATATGTATTTAGGCTATTAATTGTTAAAACAAATCAATAATATTTACTCACCTTTTACTATTTTCAAGAATAAACATGTCTGACTCCTTGTGAAATAAAGAACACATGTACACCGTCATTCTACCTGTTGCCATTAGTCAAATACTAAACATCATTGATACTTTTCACTTGCAAGATATTTTTCGTGACAATTCTGGATGAAATAATAAATATTTGTGAAAGTCTGCACAAGTCATTTGTTAAATGTTGTATTTAACTGAATACTCCCTTCTTTCTTCCTGGATCCCTACACCAGTTCTTTCAGTCTTGCATCCGTCTGTATATGATTCCAACATTATCGATTTTCATTTGATTCCTTCCGTTATTCCATTGAACATTAATCATTAGTAACTATTTTTTTATACTAGAGTTAGAACTAGGTAAAGCAAAAAAAAACTCATAAATCTTTAAAAGTTATCAAAACTGTCAGTATTCGTGTATTTGGAGAAAAATGCATTTCATGGAAAGGAACCAAACGAGGAAGAGGTGGTCTTCATTTTGGTTAACTATGAATTTTTTCAAAAAATGTAGTTGGTCAAAAAGTCTGTCTGCTACATTACCCCTCTTTCTAGAAAGTGAGTTAAACTTGGAAATAAGAGAATCTTTAGTTCAATAGTATTACACATCACGTTGTTTGTTTGTTTCACTGAGTTAGTTTGCCATTTCTGCTAAAATAACTTTAAAGTCGATTTAAAATTATTCTAAATGATTAAACAACATCTCGTGTCCCCTCAAACTAAAAATTCTTAATAATTAAATAATTGCAATGGTAGGATTGTGCGAGTCTTGTTTATAGTAACACAGAAAGAACCAGGTGAGGGTTCTTCAGCACAGATCTTTCACATTTAAAATATTGTTAGGACAAAGGTAAGCCTAAGTTAGGTGGTGTTAGATTTACTATTTCATATAGTAAAACTGTTTAGACTTAAGAAAATACCACTTTATAAAAATAACTAATTTTTTGTTACAGAATGGCTACTGTGGAGAGCCCCCTGAATGGAAATAAACTTTTAAGTGACAGTGAATTGAATTCAGAAGAAGTAAGTTTTGATGTTTCTCTAACCATTCTTACATTGCAATATGATTGATGTTTTGTGGAGACTTTAATAAGTGGCCTACACTCGTTATTCGGTTGTTTTTGTCGAATTGTTCGATATATTATCCAACTTCGATATGAAAAATTTGTACACAATAAGAGTTATAATAAATTCCTGTAACAAGAAGAATCTCGTTTATTAAAATTTTAAAAACATAAGTTTAACACTAACATTACAAAACAACAAAACCAACTAAGTTCTGGACTTGGATATCAAAGAAACTTTACAATATTTATAACTTGCCCAGCTTGATAGCAATTAGTAACAGCTCTTGTGAAATGGAGGAAAGAACTCTCCCCATGGGTGACCAGGAGACAAACGTACATGTTGAAGCCACTTAAACTAATCTTGTCACTTGTGAGAAATATCTCACATATTTTCCTCATATTCATCGCCATTTTCAGTCTCAAAATATTAGTTACTTCTTGCTGTTATTATTTACATTAAAACTGCTATAAGTAATAAGGTGAAATCATATGCTAAGTTAAATAAATTGTAATATCAAATTATGCCTGCGGATAAAAACATTGAACAATTCGTTAAAACAGCTGAATAACGAGTGTAGGCCACTTATTAAATTCTACCCCATGTTTTTATACAGATTACTGATAAAACATATTTGCTCTATGGCAAAACAAAATATGGCAATATGGGCTTTGCTTTCTTCATTTAGAAACACTGTAAATATCCTCAGCTTAGATTTTACTTCTAGGTTATGGGTAAATATTAAATAAGAAGCAGCTTACCTTTGTAACTAGTATATATATATATATATGCATCTCCTTGTGTAAAAATTGTATCATTTTTGCTACTTTTAGTTTGTTAGAAAAAATACCAAACATCAATTGCGAATTATTTACATAAGCTAATGACTTAATACACTTTAGATAAATATTTAAATTTCCAATAAATATTATATTTTTATATATTTATTTTAATACATTACTTGAGATAAAAATGCAAGAAAAATAAGGACAAAATTGGCAATTGTATATCCATATTTAATTTGATCATGTGACATATACAGTGCAATAACATCAGGATTCAGCAATGACAGAAAAAAAGTGTAAACTATTCATACAGTCGTGAGGCAGGTGTTGTATGTTGTAATAAAAAAATTATACAGTAGAGCACTGATTATCCGAAAGTCGGTCATCCGAAACCGGTTGGTATTATTAATTCCTAAATTTCTGCCAAGCTGATATTACACAAGTGGTTGGAACAGTAAATAAAAAACACGAGCGCGGGCAGGAGCGCATGTTGCGAAAATGTCTAGTTGTTTAACGTCCAACTGTACGTACACTTAACCTCACTTTATACTGCTGAAATTAGTGTTTGTTTTAAGTGTATATGCTGTTGTACTGTATGATGTCTAGCAATGTTGGCGAAACGCTAATGTGTTGTGCTTTGTCTTTCTGACAAATTTAAAATTTTATAGAATGATTAAATAATGTGTAAGTGGTCAAGCTTACCTTTTGTCTTTGAAACACCTATGAGTCTCAAAGCGTAAGCAAACAAACATGTTTGAATTTTTTTTTTATCGTGTATATTACTGAAACAAAAATAGTTTATCTGCTGTATGTGCAATTCCTACTTTATGTGTATCTGTATTGTACATTGTGTAAAACCTGTAGATTATTTACATACATACTGTAATACTATACTGCAGTGTTATTAAAACGTATAATAGTGTGGGTTTATAGTCTAATAACATGTTTTATTTGTGTCCCACCCGAGATGGCTGGGACACAAATAAAACTAGATATAAATATCCTCAACAAAAACTAGATGTTTCTCAAAAATGTTCAACTATCCGAAAAATTGATTATCCAAACATCCCCTACACCAGTTGTTTTGAAAACTCTGCACTCTATTTTATGTTGTTATTGAACACTGGACTTTTGAAACAATGCACACAAGCAATGGAGGTTTATAAACCAATTCAAACTTTAATTAGCCACCAAATTTGATAGGGTAACACTAGACTTCTGGTTTGTGCTATTCTTCTTCTTTTTTTAATACCTTTAAAATAAGGTGTTACTTGCTAGGGATTCATATTTAAAAATTTTGACTTGCCCCCCAAAATACTCCATTTGGGGAGAGTCAAAACTTTTCATACTTCAAAAACTCCTCAGTTGATCATATAAACATCCCCCGAAGTACTCTTTATTCATAGGAAAGTTAATTGGAGGGGGAGGGACATTTAAGACCCCATATTTGTCTTTAAAATAAATTTCTGGTTGCAATTAAATCTTGAGTGTTAGACCACTTTATAATAAGGTACATGTATGTGTACAATGGCTATAAACATACACTTTTAACAGATTTGCCTGATTGTGGAAACAAGGTAAACTCTTCATCGGCGTTGAAAATATAATTCACTTCAACCAGAAGTGCTCGTACACAGGCAAAGCTTACGAAAAGCGTGTGAAGCCGCTGGAAACAGCTAGTATCAACTAAATTAAATATATAAGCTCTTATGTACTAGAAAGCATTAATTTTTCAAGAAATGATAACTTCCTAGTTAATAGCAACTCAGGTCATCAATGATCATTTCAGAAAGGGGCAATTAATATTAAAAATGACAGTTTTAATTTAATTTAGAGCTAATATTCTTACAGGTTAAGGTAGGTTAAAAAAAATGTTATATAGTTGAATTTATTAGGTCTTCATAAGTTTGGGATAAACTATTATAGACTTTGTAGTTCTAGCTGCCTAGCTCTTTTTTACTGATTTTCCTCACCATCCCAGCTGTACTCTAAATAAACTCAGTTAAAATTTCTTCATATCTTTCATAAAATGTTGACAATGTGTTTGTTTCAGAATGAAGAGAACATTACTGAACTTCAAGAAGATTGGTAATTATACTGCAGTTTCATTTTTTATAACTCTATTCTCTTTCTTTTCAAATTTTACTCTGGGAGTATCCTGTTATTGTCTGCAGTATTCTGCATTTTAGGTAGATTTTATAGAAATCTGTCTATTGCAATCCTTCTCATGACGGAATTTCAGAGAAATGATTTTGCATTTTTATCGTTCACAGACTCCAGAACTAAAAACAAAGGAATAAGACATTTTTTGAGAAACACAAATATTTCAAAACACTTGCAATGACTCATTTTTTATCTGTCAAGGCATGGTAAAATGATGTATACAAATGTTTGAAAGGGATATAAATTATTATGCTGTAGAATTCTCAGATAGCTTACAACAAAGTTTTACTTTCAAGTTTTTGTGATATTGTGTAAGGTTTTAAGAATGCAGCCATTCAAAACTTAATGAATGATTACATTTGAGTTATTACACATTATAAGCAAATTGGAAAACGTTTTTGAATTCCCAGATAATTTACACAAAGCTTCTTCTTTTGTGAAGATTCTTAGCCATGTTTGATATCATGTAAGAATTCGTGGTAGCAGTCCCTGCAAAATTTTTAAAAGATGACTAACAGCATGAATAAAGGAAAATAAATCGTTCAACCTTTTTATTCAAAAGTTTTTAAAGGAATGATTTTCAAAAAGTCAAAAGTAAACAATAACAAAAATGAATAATCATTATGTTGGCCAAACTCTGATAAGTTGACCAGCTGATCAATGAACTGGGTGTACATTATAAGTAAACATGGTAACTATCTTCATTTCTAATTCATTCAGACTAAACATGGTACAAAAATAAGTTAAATTTGTTAGCCAGTATTAACCAACAGAAAGTTTCAGGATGGTGTTGTTCAAAATTTGTATCTTAACTATTCCACAACACTGATAGTAATAAATACTACCTCCTTAGAGAAGGTCACATGAAGATAGTGCAGGAATTTCCTGAGGTTGAAATGCTAACCAATGTGTCAGAAGCAATGTTAAGAAATACTCCTTTGAAAAACCATATACTATCTCTATTGATGGAAGGGAGAAATGGATTAAAAAGGAGGTCTACTCTACAAAAGGAGTCCTGAAGTTTTACACAGATGGTTCACACCTTGACCTAGGGCAGGATACGTAATATATGGACCAGGATTTAACATGGCTGTGCCCCTGGAAAAATATGCCAGTCTTCCAAGCGAAAGTCATGGCAATAGACTCATGCTCCAGAAGACTCATACAAATGAGGGCAAAAGGATTTAAAATACTTGATACTTTCTGATAGTCAGGCTGCACTAAAGGCACTTGATACCTATTCGTTTGACTCGAAAGCAGCCTGGGAATGTAAGAATGCTCTAGCGGAGCTGGCAAAACAGAGTAACACTTGGTTGGGTGCTGGGTCATGAGGGCATTCATGGAAATGAAGAAGCAGACATCCTCGCCAAAAAGAGAGCGGGGTCCATAATAGTGGGGCCTGAGCTAGGCTGCGGGATAGCTTTCTTCAACAGCAAAGCTCTTGTTAAAGATTGGGTAAAGAGGATAAGAAACATTAAGTGGAGTAGAGCCTCAGGATTAAGATCAAAATGTTTATCTCTCCTTATGCTAAAGGGTGGGCAGCTCTCTTGGACCAGAGTAAGGAGGATATTAGACTGGTACTAGGGATGTTGACAGGACATAGCCCCCTAAGGAAACATCTTATGAGGGTGAGCCTTAGCCAGACTGATGAATGTAGACTCTGTGGAGAAGAGGAGGAATCAGCAGAGCATACTTGGTTAGATTGTCCTGCCATCTTAGAAATTCAAGAAAGATTCCCGAGAGCATATTTCCTCAACCCCAAGGATAACAGATGGATTTGGATTGGCACGTAATCATTGTTAAAAAACTAATGAAGTGCACTAGGTGACATTAAACTTAGAGAATACACAAAACAAGGTTCGTTTTCCTATTGAAATCAGCATGTCAGCCATATAATAAGCTAATATCCGTCTTGTAGACTGAGTGAATTAAAGAAATGTCAGCATCATCATGGTAGTCTACAAAATGAGTTCAATGCGAGAGCTTGGCACGTTTTTATCTGCTAACTGTGGAAAAAGCTGCAGGTTTGGATGGTATCTTCTGGGGATATATTATACATGCTGGTCCTAAAACCTGATTGTGACTTTATATTTTTCAACAGCAAGCTTTCTAAAAGTACCTTTCCATAAGCTCTTAAAAAATTAAAGTAGTGCTGTTTTGAAGCTTGACAAACCAACAGATCATGTAGATAATTACTGCCGAAAAGCCGATCTAAGAGTATTTTATCAATTGCTTGGGAATTACTCGTTTACAATCTTATTTCGCCCATCCTAGCCCAGTCAACGAATGATTCTAAAAGGAAAGTCAAAGTGGAAAAGCCTAGTATGGGAGGGTAGTTTGGGTTACCTGGTAGTATAATATACTAAGAGTCCTCAACCCAAGGGGTGGCACAAGAGAGGCGGTTATGGGTCAATTGCCCCTGTTTTGTTTTGTCACATACGTCTCAGAAGGGTTGGGTTCTACAAAATTTTACAAGTATACAAAACTAAAGCTGGTCAAATTTCCTACATATTTTGTACTTATAGTTTTTTCATATGTTACTGTTAGTGACATGTAAGCTATTGTAAATTAGTAGTTTTCGAAAAAAACCTTTACAACAACACATTTTTTATTAAAACCCTGTTCCCAGTACCTCAAATCTTGGTTCCACAGAAAATTTGTCAAAGAAGAAGTTGTAAAGAATTAAATTGACTTAATATGAGTTTTTGATTTATCATTGTATATGAATTTAATCGAAAGTTAGAGAATTTTTAAAGATTTTTACTGGAATGAGCGATTATTGTAGGAACCGGCACTTAGTAAAAAATCGTTTCTGTTCACTTTAAACTCCTTGTCTATGACAGTTACTTAAACTTCGGTCTTGATCAGAAGAGGGTTGGAGGAACAGTATAAAAAGAGAAAAATGGAAATGGAGGATAGCTGTTAAATAAAAAAATATTTTTGATTCCAAACTGGATTTTATTTTAATTAATAGTAAATCAACGTTATCAAGTGAAATATTTATGGTAACATTGATTGAAAGTTTTTAGACGTAGCTATAATCAAATCCTAGCGCATACATCTCTCATTGAGGCTAATAAAAAACGCATCACTTGCCTTTATGAACCTTATGGGAAAGCTTACAATGTGGTTCAGAGAAAAGCCTTTCTTTTGAAGCTTTACATCCTGATTCCTCACCTCTTTTACAGCTTGTAACAGAGGCTCTATGTTGAGTTAATGATTCGTCAAGGTTTGTAGGGGATGTAAGGAGAATGAGTATCAGATGGACTCCCCCAGAGTTCTCTGCTTGCTCCTATTCTTTTCAATCATATCTTTAATAACTTTCCCTGATACTTTTGATCAATTAACAGTTGGTATCATCAAATACCTTTATCATTAATTAGGACAGAAAATAATGAATTAATTGTTATTGAGATAGTTTATCTGTTCTTTTGTCTCGGGTAGGAACTATTCAATTTAATTTTACAGTATATCTATTAGCATACATTGTCTAAGAATGCATGAATTAATATTATTTTTTTCAACCATTGAATATTCTACTGTATTGTTAAAATTTATTGTGATGTTTTGGTTAAAGTGTACATTGACCTACACTAGTATTATTGTTTATTAATTTTATTTTAATTTTTCTTAGGGGTGAAGAATACAATGATGTGGTGACATTCCTTTGCGGTCTACACCTAAACCAGTATGTGGAGACTTTTGTTGATCAGGGCATAAACCTGGATATTTTTTTGAACCTGAGTGAAGATGATTTATGTCACATCGGGATGACAGATTCAAAACATCGGGCATCATTGCTGCAAGGAATTTCACAACTGAAGCAGAACAAACGTAAGATGTCAGACACGGTACAGCTGTCAGATCTCAGGTAATCAAAGACAGGTTTTGTACTTAAACATTAAATAAAATTGTTCTTTTCTAGCAATTTATAAGTAAATGTAAGTAGTTTTAATTAATTAATTTTAATTTAATGTAATATATCAGCAAAGGAAGCTTTAGTTTTCCACAAATGTTTGGGTTAAACAGAAACTGCTGTGCACCACATGTATACAGAAAGTGGAGGAACATCGATATACAAGTTTTGTGTAAATCACTATCATAAAATAGTTTGCTAGTATTTATACTTATGTTCTTTATTGCTAAAGACCAGTAGCTACAAGTAAATTTCATAGAATCAAAAATTAATTAAAATAACCATTAACTTGTAAAACAAGCTAAAACTATCATACAATATATACAATAAAAACAGATTAATTCTCCATCAGTTAAATATAATTTTAAAACTTCTTCAGAACTTGCATCAGTCAATCAAGGTCTTAACAGAAGGTGACAGTACATTGATGGACTAAATGTTATTGATAGTTAAAAATGTGTGCCATCATAATCCTGTCTTTTATTTCTCTCTTTATCGAAGATAGCATTTCCTCGAAAAAAACCATACAGTCAGAAAAAGTTTCTGAAATCAATACATAGTATAAATTAAAGTTGCTTTTTGTGTTGGTCTGTTTGTGCATCGATATATTTTCTAAACTACTCAACGGATTTTGATACAGAATTCACTGTCGGCTTCGTTATGAATTAGGCCCGATTTTTAGTTATGATACATCAATATTTTAATCATAGAAAATAGAGAAAAGTTTATATAATGCGAAAAATTGATATTTTAGAGCTTTTTCATTGTTAATACTGACTATACCTTATGACTTATAACAAAATAATGTACTTTCAGAGCTGTACATTTCAAAAAGGTCTACAAAAAAACTCTGGGGGTGACAAATATCTATCTCCAAAGAATAAACCCACTGTCTTTTGAAGTTTACATTTTTTATTACCATATTCCAAAGCTATTTTATTGATGAGAATAAAAATCAATATTAATTTAGAAAACATTTGCAAATAAATGCTTTTAAAATCTATATTATATATTCTTGATCGAGTGCACAATTCAAATTCAAATATGGTATTTGAAATAACTTAGATAGAACATTTATATAACAGAAGTTGAACTTTTTGAACCCAATTAGGTTTTTGAGACATGTTATATATTTATTCATATAATAAAACCTCAAATATAACCAGTCAAAATTGTATTTATGTTTTGAACTCTCAACCATGAATGCTGAAATAATATGAACCGCTAACTGCAGAAAGGCATCAAGTCCAAATTAACGGGTTTTCCGTTTTTCCTTCAAAGTTGTTGTTAGGTTTAAGACTCGTCGTTTACAGCAGAAAGGAAACATGTCCGCGCATTGCTATTGCAATGGCGACGTCTCGAATAACTTATTTACTGCAGAAAGGGAACTAGTCCTGGACTTGTTCCCCTTCTGCAGTAACCAGCTGGCTGTCAGCGCTCGCGTGGCAGACGCGATAACTAACGTTCAGTCAGCTGAGTCGCGTCAAACAACGATCAATAGTGCTTTGTTTATTCACATAACATTATTTAGTGCGGTCTCACTGATTACTTAATGCCTCATCATTGAAATAAAATGAGTAGTTCAGAAGAAGAAGGACAGTCGAATAAAAGAAGGATGGGTGTAAAGAATGAAGAAAAGTACAGAAGAAAATGTGATTAAAAAGTCTAAGGTAGAGGGCAAAGAGCATGTAAACTGGAAAAGGCAAAACTGTACCTGCAAAAAATCCAGGCTCCAATGTTTGCAGGTAAATATAGTTTTGTTCAATAGTATTTATTTTTGCATACAATGTTTGGTTGATACATCTTTTCACTTCTAGTTTTATTTTAATTAGCCTAGTGGTCTTGAACGATAACCTAATCATTACATCAAATTGGCCCGACGGTAACATAACCTCAAAATATGGTAGGCCTAGGCCTATTATATTTTTGACACATTCATCATAATATTATACTCTTGTTATTAAGCCTGTTATTGTTTCAGCTGCAAGTCCAACTGCCTTCAAAAGCTTTTCGGAGGGAGATATGATAGAAATATTTTCAAAACTAACATAATATGACAAACCAAAGTAGAACAGGACATTTTCATCCAATCTCTAATGGAAGTTAGTCCTGTTGAAAGAGAAAGATCCAGGCCTGGGTCATCATCTGAAAAGCCGAAAGCTTTTTAGTGTAAGCTATTCCATTCTACACAATGGCAAACGCACCAAGGTATGTAAAAATGGATTTTATGACAACTTTATGGATACACTCCTAAACAGTGTTACCGTTTATCTCATTTGTTGCAAAGTAAATGAAATCCCAACTGACAACAGAGGAAAGAACGTTTCAGGAAATGCAATACCCGGGTCTGTCCTGACTCGATTAAGGGCCCATGTTGAATCATTCCCAACAAAAACCCATCACTATACAGGCAAAGATAAACAGTACTTCTCAGCAAACTTGAATTTGAAAATTATGTATGATATGTTCATAAAAAAAAAACCAAAAACTTTCTTACAACAACTTTGGGAAGTGAAAAAAGGCTCTCATACAAGTTCTTTTGGACTTATTTTTAATGAAAACTACCCTGACATTGGTTTTGACCGACCAGTTAAAGATGCTTGTGTAACTTGCGAGGAAACTAACCTTGAAAATAAAAAGTCCTTTTTTAAAACGAGAATGCCAAGCGAGTAGCTGTCGCCGAGTTAATGGTACACAAACGTAGAGCTAAAAAATTTTATGCCTCGTTGCAAGAAATAACGGAAAAGTGCAAAAATGAGTTGACTAGTGTTGGGATCTGTATTGATTTTTATGGCTAACGTATCTCTACCTTGCATTCCTGTACAAGACACCTATTACTTTCCGGCAGCTCACTGTTAACGTCTTTGGTGTGCATAAATCTTTCAACAGGTGAATGTACAACTGTTTATCTATCACGAGGGTAATGGAGGTAAGGGAGCTAACGAAGTTTGTACAATATTGGGACTGGTACATCAAACACAAAATTGATAATGATGTAAAAAAACTTTATTTGTTTGGGGACAACTGTTTCAGGACAGAACAAAAACCACACCCTGGTAAGAATGATGATGTATTTATGTGAAATAAAACGGTTTGATGAAGTAAAACTAGTGTTTCCAGTCCGAGGCCAACTCGTTTATGCCGAATGATAGAGATTTTGGGATAGTAAGAAGAAGAAAATTGGGAAGAGAAGAAAGATACTATGATTTAGCTGAAGTCGAAGCTCTTACTTCTTGGTTCATCGAAAATCGCTGGTAAATTCTCTGTCATCATCAAAATGAAACTTTGACGATTTTATTGACTTCACTGCATGGTGGGCCAGAGTTTTTACAAAAAGACCAGCTTAAGTGACGATTCCTATGGTAGAGATGTACCGAAAAGACAAAAAATAACATTTTTTCAATTATCAAAAATACAGGGTAATGTCTTTTTCATCTGAGACGCCTCACACGGTGCAGTGTGACATGAACATTACCGGCTTGGCAACGGATTCCTTCAGATTGAGGAATGCAGAGATGCCGATCAGGGCTCCAACAAAAAAAGCCTATGCTATGGTACTTCCGATCAACATTAAAAAAATGGAAGATCTGAAAAAAACAAAAAAATACATTCCAGAAGAAAATTTGACTTTTGGGACACCAAATCCTGTCATGGCACTACCACATCAACCGCTGACGATGGACTTAAATATTGTAGTGTAAAAATATTTTCTTTGTTATACAACGTGTTCCTAGATATAAGATATTTTTTTATCATGTATAAATAAATGTATCTAACAAAATGATTTGTATAATGATTTTTCCCCCATGATTTGTAAAAATTGTAAAATAGTTTACCGCAGAAAAGGAAACATGTCCTATGTAAAAAAAAATTAATAATCAGCTCTTTAAAAAATATTTGATTGACTCAATTTCAAAAATATGATCTTTAAAAGGTCAGTCATATAGAATAAAAAATAAATATTTAAATATATGTATGTACAATATGGATTTATAAGGTTTTTTGTCGCTCCTGAAAGTTGGTTAATTTGGACTTGATGCCTTTTCTGCAGTTAGCGGTTCATATGTACCTGATATGTCTACTTATGATAGTAAAAGATTGTAGAGCTCCATCATCTTACATCATAAATGCTTTCACTAACAAAGCTATGAAATTTTAAATTTTTAAAATTGTGTGTAAAGCCACGGGTAACTGGTAATTTGATTTAAAATATTTTAAAATTAATAGTTTTTTATGCAAAATTATTGTAGTATTAAGTAAAATTTTAATTAGTTTTGATACAAAATTATTGTGGTATTAAGTAAATAATATTGTGGTAAGTGTATTTGTGGTATTAAGTAGTTAAAAATATTTTAATGTTATATCAATATATTATTGTATATTAATTGATTAAATTATCATATTAGTTATCGTTGTTGGTTGTAGCACAATTTTTATAGAAACGTCTCTGCTTTCAATATGCAATTCTCAAACACACAAAAAATGGAACACTTATTTGTACAAAATACATTATTTGATTTTGAAATTACCTTCACCATTCATTGCTAAATATTCATTCATAGAAAGTGAAGCCAAGAGTTCATTGTTTTACTCCCACACACACACACACACTTGCGTGCGTATGTGCGCACGCACGTGAAATTTGTGCATTGTCCATAAAAGGATGAAATATAAAAAAATTGATTTAACAGTGAATAGTTGTAATTAAAGTTCTTAAGTTTGTAGGTGATTGTATTTTGCAGTTCAGAAGAGGTGAATGCCATGATGGGAAACACGTTTTTTAAAACATTTGACAGTGATACATGCGTCACTCGCTCACATGCGGCTCAACTTGCGTAATCCCTGCGTACACAACTCGCTGATCAACCTGAAATTGACGTCAGCTGGGCTGCTGGAGATATTAACTGCTGAGGCGGACATCCAAGCGCAACTCGTCATGAACCAAGCAAATGCTCTGCTCGCCAAGGTAATCTCCAAACAATAAACATATATCTAGATATCCTGTATTTAAATTCAAAGTACTTTGGCATTATCCGGAGGCCACTCTGTCCCTATTTACTACTTGTTATTATGTGATTTAAGTGGTTTTAGATTAGGTCACCAAGAAAGTTAACCTTTACGAGCGCTCATGTGATACGTGCTTGAATCTAAGTACTGTTTTGAGGGATGTTTTTCATTTGCGCCAGAAGTGCGGTGTTGGTACCGAAGGCCATACTGATGGCCAGGGGCATTTCTGATTGGTCACGTCCACACACCTCAAATCACGTACCAGATCGTCCAACCTGATCTGACATTGGAAAATTTGTACGATCTGGGACGGAATCTGTGGTCACGAAAGTTACCAATCGGAAATGCCCGTGGCTACCAGTACGGGGTTCAATGCCTCCGTTCTTCCAGTGAAAAAAAGAAAAAATGTCCTTTGAGATAGTACCCAAATTCAAGTTCAGATCACGTGAGCATTCATAAAGGTTAAGTTTAACTTATTCTATTTAACAAATACGTTTTTATTTACATACGTACGTAGGCCAATAAAACATAGTAGATAGGGACAGAGTGGTCTCAGGATTTTGCCAAATTCTGTAATATTAAATGTAATTATTAGAGATAGCAAAAGGCTTTGACAGTATTTTAATAAACGTTGACCATGATGATTAGAGATATTTTATCCTGGAATTACAATTTAATGATTTTTCTTTAAGTAAGACTTTACACTTCACCAATCCTGCCAATAGCACACGACAAAAAATTTGGGTTAGGATGCAAAATGTTCAAAACTGTATTTGAGAGCACTAAGAGATAATACGAACATGTGTACAAAATTTGATCTAAATCCCTTATGTAAGTTAAAAGATTTTGTGATGAGTCTGTCAGTGGTATTTTGGCTTGTGTGTATAGGTTGATTAGAAAAATTGTGTGTACATTCTACTATTTATAAATGCAACTTTGATCTTATAATTTTGAAGCTCGCATTCTTATGAAGTGAAATAAAGTGAGGGGGGGGGGGGGTGAGTCCTTAAAAAGTCTCCAATATTGATATTTTGTCTTTTAACATTGTGTA
>NW_025777828.1:0-80254 GCF_021130785.1 Homalodisca vitripennis
TGAAACTTTTGTTTTTCGGGCTCGATAGCGGCGAAACCATTGGTCTGAGATCGAAATAAGACAAGCGTTGGAGTTAGAAAATGAGGTGATCTACAAAAATGTGCCAGTAACATTTTGCCCTATCCTCAACGGTTTGGCCGCATAACGCGTTTTAAGTATTGATTTCTTAAGTTTTACGTGATATTTTTAAACTGCCCAGTGCAGCCTTTTGTCCTAAGCTCTGTACTGTCCTAAATTATAGGTCGTAGCTTAAATCTGATGGCAATAATCGAAAGACAAAATTAAATTTTCGACAAAAAAGGTCCAGTTTTTTTTTTTTGTATCTCTAACGGTTATCTAAATACTTATACAGCCGCATGTGTAACTCACTCACTGACTGATGGATAGATACAAATTCTAACATAGTTCTAGAAGTGCTGGAAACTTGAAATTTGGCACGCAGGTACCTTTCGTTCGCCGTATAACCAACAGGAAAAGTCTGAAAAACCGGAATTTTTAATTTTAAACCCCTCAAAAAAATTAAAAACCGGTTGAAACTGGTTAAAAACTGGTGTAGTTTTTTGCTTTTCGAGCCGTCTAGCGACTAAGCCGTTGGTAGTAGCTCAAATCTAATTTTTAAGGGGTTTTAGCAAATCTTTTGATCTACAGAATGGGCACATTATACTTCCCCGCATCTCTAACCGGTCCACCCGAAACATGCTCTCAAATTCGAAAATTTTGTCAAATTTTGACGATTGTCGCTTGTTAGATTTTTGTTTGAGGCTCTGTAGCGTCCTAAACCGTAGGTTTGTAGCTCGGATCTGATGAACAATCGTTAGTGGGGAATGAAGTGCTCTACAAAAAAGGTCCAGTAACTTTTCGTCCTATCTCGTGTGGTTAAGCGTCAAAACGCGGGAATGTTTGAAATTCCAGAGATTTTTTTGCTTAAAATAAAGTTTCGAGCCTGATAGTGGTCGAACGGTAGGTCGTAGCTCAAATCTGATTGACCCATCAAACTAGCAAATTGCGCGATCTACAGAAAAGGTCCCAGTGACTTTTTGCTCTACCTCCAGTGGTTCGGCCGAAAAACGTGATTATGTGAAATTTTTTTGTAATTTTTAACGTGAAACTTTTGTTTTCGGGCTCGATAAGCGGCGAAACCATTGGTCCTGAGATCGAAATAAGACAAGCGTTGGAGTTAGAAAATGAGGTGATCTACAAAAATGTGCCAGTAACATTTTGCCCTATCCTCAACGGTTTGGCCCGCATAACGCGTTTTAAGTATTGATTTCTTAAGTTTTACGTGATATTTTTAAACTGCCCAGTGCAGCCTTTTGTCCTAAGCTCTGTACTGTCTAAATTATAGGTCGTAGCTTAAATCTGATGGCAATAATCGAAAGACAAAATTAAATTTTCGACAAAAAAAGGTCCAGTTTTTTTTTTGTATCTCTAACGGTTATCTAAATACTTATACAGCCGCATGTGTAACTCACTCACTGACTGATGGATAGATACAAATTCTAACATAGTTCTAGAAGTGCTGGAAACTTGAAATTTGGCACGCAGGTACCTTTCGCCGTATAACCAACAGGAAAAGTCTGAAAACCGGGAATTTTTAATTTTAAACCCCTCAAAAAAATTAAAAAACCCGTTGAAACTGGTTAAAAACTGGTGTAGTTTTTTGCTTTCGAGCCGTCTAGCGACTAAACCGTTGGTAGTAGCTCAAATCTAATTTTTAAGGGGTTTTTAGCAAATCTTTTGATCTACAGAATGGGCACATTATACTTCCCCGCATCTCTACCGGTCCACCCGAAACATGCTCTCAAATTCGAAAATTTTGTCAAATTTTGACGATTGTCGCTTGTAGATTTTTTGTTTGAGGCTCTGTAGCGTCTAAACCGTAGGTTGTAGCTCGGATCTGATGAACAATCGTTAGTGGGGAATGAAGTGCTCTACAAAAAAATTCCTCAAAAATCGCGCATCTCTTTACCCCCTGCAAGGCATTTCTTGTAAGCCTGATAGCGGGTGAACCGTTTGGAGCTAACTTCAAATCTGACGAAAAATCGTTAGTCAGGAATGAAGTGAACTACAAAAAAGGTCCAGTGACTTTTTGTCCTATCTCGTGTGGTTAAGCGACAAAACGCGGGAATGTTTGACATTCCAGAGATTTTTTTGCTTAAAATAAAGTTTCCGAGCCTGATAGTGGCCGAACGGTAGGTCGTAGCTCAAATCTGATTGACCCATCAAATTAGCAAATTGCGCGATCTACAGAAAAGGTCTAGTAACTTTTTGCTGTATCTCCAGTGGTTCGGCCGAAAAAGGTGATTATGTGCAATTGTTTTGTAATTTTTTACGTGAAAACTTTTGTTTTCGGGCTCGATAGCGGCGAAACCATTGGACGGAGGTCGAAATAAGACAGACGTTGGGAATTAGGAAATGAGGTAATCTACAAAAATGTGCCAGTAACTCTTTACTCTATCTCCATTGGTTTGGCCGCAAAACGTGAATTAAGATGAAAATATTTGGAAATTTTCGCCTAAAAATTTACCTTTCGGGCTCGATAGCGGCTAAACGGTTGGTCATAGCTCAAAACAAATTTTTTAAAAAGGATTATTAAGAAATTGCGTGATCTACAAAAAATGTTCAGTAACATTTTGCCCTATCCTCAACGGTTTGGCTGCATAACGCGTTTTAAAGTATTGATTTTTTAAGTTTTTACGTGATATTTTTAAACTGCCCAGTGCAGCCTTTTGTCCTAAGCTCTGTACTCTGCCTAAATTATAGGTCGTAGCTTAAATCTGATGGCATAATCGAAAGACAAAATCAAATTTCCGACAAGAAAGGTCCCATTCACTTTTTCTTGTATCTCTAACGGTTATCTAAATACTTATACAGCCGCATGTGAAAACTGACTCACTCACTGACTGATTGATATATAGATACAAATTCTAACATACTTCTAGAAGTGCTGGAAACTTGAAATTTGGCACGCAGGTACCTTTCACAATATGACCCGGAGGAAAAGTCTGAAAAACCGGACTTTTTTACATCTAAACCCCTCAAAAAAATTCCCGAAAAATCGCGCATTCTTTAACCCCTGCAGGCCTTTTTTGTAAGCCCGATAGCGGCGCGAACCGTTGGAGCTAGCTCGGATCTGACGAAAAATTCATAATCAGGAATGAAGTGGAACTACAAAAAAAGGTCCAATGACTTTTTTGCTCTATCTTCCATGGTTAGGCGACAAAACACATCGAACATTTGACATTCCAGAGATTTTTTCGCCTAAAATAAAGTTTCGAGCCCGATAGCGGCCGAACGGTAGGTCGTAGCTCAAATCTGATTGACCCATCAAATTAGCAAATTGCGCGATCTACAGAAAAGGCCCAGTGACTTTTTGCCCCTATATCCATTGGTTTGGCCGAAAAACGTGAGATTATGTGCAATTTTTTTGTAATTTTCAGGTGAAAAAACTTTGTTTTTGGGGTCGATAGCGGCGAAAACATTGGTCGGAGGTCAAAATGAATACAAAGGTTAGATTTAGGAAATAATACGATCTACAAAAAAGGATTAGTGACTTTTTACTATATCTCCATTAGTTTTGACCGCAAAACGCGATTAAGTGAAAATATTTGGAAATTTTCGCCTACAAATTTACATTGCGGGCTTGATAGCGGCTAAACGGTTGGTCGTAGCTCAAAACATCCATGAAATAAGTTTTTAGTAAACGACGTGTTCTACAAAACAAGTCTTATAACTTTTTGCTGTATGTCCTTTAATAAGCCTGAAAAAACGCGATAAATAGCAAAATATTTGTCGTGAATTGGAAATTTTTGGAGTTTTAAATATATATTATATGTGGCTAATATTTGTATAATTCAATCAGGATTCAGGCTTTGCTAGGTTAACGAGTGAATACAACCCCACATAATAAGTTGGCTGAGCGTTAGCTATGCGTCAATAGTAGATAGGGACAGAACAAATTTTTATTTTGTTCACAGACACGACACCCTCTAAAATAGGCACAAGTGTGTCATTAACCCCCGGTAACTTTAACCCCCCTCCGAGGATTTCCTAGTATGACCAGATTAACCTCCTGAGTATATTAATCCCCTGATGTGTTAACCACCCTGGTAACATTAACCCCCCCTAGGGAATTTATTGGCATGACTTCATGTCAGAATTCTAACAATCACCAAATCTCTTAACCCCCCTTGGGAAGTTCCTGGTATAAACCTGATAACCCCCTGATGTCTTAACCCCCAGTAACATTAACCCCCCCCAGGGAATTTCCTAGTAGATGAACTCCTGAATACCGCTTATCCCCGAATTTTTCCCAACACCCAAACAACCCCCATACCCCGGGATCTTCTGATAAGACCAGATAATCTTCTCATGAGTAAATTAAACCCCCTGATGTCTTAGCCCCCTTTAACATTATTCTCCCCCCCCGGGAATTTCCTGGCACGACAATATAAACCTCTGAGCAGATTAAACCCCCTAAACAACTTAAAAATAATGACTCCAGGGTTGGGTTTTTTTGTTATATTTACACTAAACAATTCACAATAGCCCACCAGTGCAGTCCTTTCTCCACAGCTCCGTACTGGCTAAACCAGACGTCGTAGCTAAAATCGGACACCAGAATCGAAAGATAAAATTTAAATTTCCGACAAGAAAGGTCCAGTCACTTTTTCTCGTAATCTCTAACGGTTAAGCCACAAAAGGCCTTTGAAGTCAAAACTTTAAATAATTCTGGAAAATTCGATAAAATGGGTCACCTTTTTAACTCCCAAATCCCTAATCTTAAGCTCGGACATAACCTTTCCCCGAATACCGCTTATCCCCGAATTTAAGGCACTTACTTTGGGGGCCTGGGGGCGTAGCCAAGAAAGGTCCATTCACTTTTTTCCTTGTATCTCTAACGGTTATCTAAATACTTATACAGCCGCATGTGAAACTGACTCACTGATATATAGATACAAATTCTGACATACTTCTAGAAGTGCTGGAAAACGTGAAATTTGGCACGCAGGTACCCTTCACAATATGACCCGGAGGAAAAGTCTGAAAACCGGACTTTTTTACTTTTAAACCCCTCAAAAAAATTCCTCAAAAAATCGCGCATTCTTTACCCCTGCAGGCATTTTCTTGTAAGCCTGATAGCGGGTGAACCGTTAGAGCTAGCTTCGATCTGACGAAAAAATCGTTAGTCAGGAATGAAGGTGAACTACAAAAAAGGTCCAGTGACTTTTTGTCCTATCTCGTGTGGTTAAGCGACAAAACGCGGGAATGTTTGACATTCCAGAGATTTTTCTGCTTAAAATAAAGTTTTCGAGCCTGATAGTGGCCGAACGGTAGGTCGTAGCTCAAATCTGATTGAACCCATCAAATTAAGCAAATTGCGCGATATACAGAAAAGGTCCAGTAACTTTTTGCTCTATCTCCAGTGGTTCGCGGCCGAAAAACGTGATTATGTGCAATTGTTTTTTAATTTTTACGTGAAACTTTTGTTTTCGGGCTCGATAGCGGCGAAACCATTGGACGGAGGTCGAAATAAGACAGACGTTGGGAGTTAGGGAAATGAGGTAATTTACAAAAATGTGCCAGTAACTCTTTACTCTATCTCCATTGGTTTTGGCCGCAAAACGTGATTAAGTGAAAATATTTGGAAATTTTCCGCCTAAAAATTTACCTTTCGGGCTCGATAGCGGCTAAACGGTTGGTCCGTAGCTCAAAACAAATTTTTAAAAGGATTTAAGAAATTGCGTGATCTACAAAAAATGTTCAGTAACATTTTTGCCCTATCCTCAACGGTTTGGCTGCATAACGCGTTTTTAAAGTATTGATTTTTAAGTTTTACGTGATATTTTTAAACTGCCCAGTGCAGCCTTTTGTACTAAGCTCTGTACTGCCTAAATTATAGGTCGTAGCTTAAATCTGATGGCATAATCGAAAGACAAAATCAAATTTCCGACAAGAAAGTTCCAGTCACTTTTTATCGTATCTCTAACGGTTAAGCCACAAAATGCCTTTGAAGTCAAAAGTATGAATTAATCTGGAAAAGTAGATAAAGTTGGTCAATTTTTCACCCCCAAACCAGTAATCTTAAGCTCGGACATAACATTTCCCCGGTAACATTACCCTCTGGGAATTTCCTGGCATGGCTATATTAACTCCTGAGCAACCCTGTAAAATTGGCACACGTGTGTCATTAACCCCGTAACATTTACCCCCCCAGGCAATTTCCTGGCATGACCTCACTTCCGAATTTTACCAATCACCAAATCTCTTCACCCCCCTTGGGAAGTTCCTGTTATGACCAGATCACCCCCTGATGCCTTAAACCCCCGGTAACGTTACAACCCCCCCAGGGAATTTCCTGGCATGTCCTCATGTCTGAATTTTACCTATAACCAAATCTCTTAAACCCCCCTTGAGAAGTTCCTGGTATGACCAGATAACCCCCTGATGTCTTAACCCCTGGTAAAGTTACAACCTCCCCCTGGGAATTTCCTGGTATGACATAATGTCCGAATGTTACCTATCACCAAATCATTCTTATCCCCGAATTTGGGCTAATACTCGAAAAGGGGCCTGGGGCGTAGCCCCCAGCGAGCCGAAGGCGAGTCTAAATACTTATACAGCCGCATTGTGTAACTCACTCACTGACTGATGGATAGAATACAAATTCTAACATAGTTCTAGAAGTGCTGGAAACTTGAAATTTGGCACGCAGGTACCTTTCGCCGTATAACCAACAGGAAAAGTCTGAAAACCGGGAATTTTTAATTTTAAACCCCTCAAAAAAATTAAAAACCGGTTGAAACTGGTTAAAAACTGGTGTAGGTTTTTTGCTTTCGAGCCGTCTAGCGACTAAACCGTTGGTAGTAGCTCAAATCTAATTTTTAAGGGGTTTTAGCAAATCTTTTGATCTACAGAATGGGCACATTATACTTCCCCGCATCTCTACCCGGTCCACCCGAAACATGCTCTCAAATTCGAAAATTTTGTCAAATTTTGACGATTGTCGCTTGTAGATTTTTGTTTTGAGGCTCTGTAGCGTCTAAACCGTAGGTTGTAGCTCGGATCTGATGAACAATCGTTAGTGGGGAATGAAGTGCTCTACAAAAAAGGTCCAGTAACTTTTTGTCCTATCTCGTGTGGTTAAGCGTCAAAACGCGGGAATGTTTGAAATTCCAGAGATTTTTTTGCTTAAAATAAAGTTTTCGAGCCTGATAGTTGGTCGAACGGTAGGTCGTAGCTCAAATCTGATTGACCCATCAAACTAGCAAATTGCGCGATCTACAGAAAAGGTCCAGTGACTTTTTGCTCTACCTCCAGTGGTTCGGCCGAAAAACGTGATTATGTGAAATTTTTTTTGTAATTTTTACGTGAAACTTTTTGTTTTCGGGCTCGATAGCGGCGAAACCATTGGTCTGAGATCGAAATAAGACAAGCGTTGGAGTTAGAAAATGAGGTGATCTACAAAAATGTGCCAGTAACATTTTGCCCTATCCTCAACGGTTTGGCCGCATAACGCGTTTTAAGTATTGATTTCTTAAGTTTTACGTGATATTTTTAAACTGCCCCAGTGCAGCCTTTTGTCCTAAGCTCTGTACTGTCCTAAATTATAGGTCGTAGCTTAAATCTGATGGCATAATCGAAAGACAAAATTAAATTTTCGACAAGAAAGGTCCAGTCACTTTTTTTTGTATCTCTAACGGTTTTAGCCGCAAAATGCCCTTAAATTCAAAACTTTGGTTAAATCTGGATAATTCGATAAAATAGGTATTCTTTTAACTCCAAGATCCCCTAATCTAATGCTCGGACATAAACTTTTCCCTGAATACCGCTAATCCAGTTAACGAGTGAATATACCTCACATTACAAATTGGCTGAACGTTAGCTAAACGTCAATAGTAGATTAGGTGATAAAGTGAATTTTTACTATGTTCACAGACACAACATCTTCTACAATAGGCCCATGTGTCATTAACCTCAGATAACATTATCCCCCCCGGAAATTTCCTGGTATGACCAGATAACCTTTAGGATAAACTAAAACCCCTGATGTCTTAACCCCCGGTAACATTAACCCCCCTGGAATTTTTCTGTTCTGACCAGAAACACTCCTGAGTAAATTAAACCCTCTGTTGTCTTAACCCCCGGTAACACTAACCCCCCCTGGAATTTTCTTGTTTGACCAGATAACCTCCTGAGGAATTAAACCCCCTGATGTCTTAACCCCCGGTAACATTAACCCCCCCCCCTGAAATTTTCTTGTCTGACCAGAAAACCTTCTGAGTAAATTAAAATACCCTCTGTTGTCTTAAACCCCCGGTAACACTAACCACCCCCGTTGAATTTTCTTGTTTGACCAGATAACCTCCTGAGGAAATTAAACCCCCTGATGTCTTAAACCCCCGGTAACATTATCACCCCTGGGAATTTCCTGGCATGACTAGATTAACTCCTGAATGTTTACAGAACAAACACCCTCCAAAAGCGGCCCAAGTGTCTTAACATTAAACCCCCTGGAATTACCAGGTATGACCAGATACTCTTCTGAGTAAATCAAATCCCCTGATGACTTAACCCCCGGTAAACATTAAACCCCTCCCCTAGAGAATTTCCTGGCATGACTAGATACACTCCTGAGAAAATTATACTCCCTAAGCAATTTTATAATACTGACTTAGGGTCGGTGTTTTATTATATTTACACTAAACAAAATTTCACAATAGCTAACCAGTGCAGACTCTTCTTCAATGGTATGTCCCTGGCTAAACGAGAAGTCATAGCTGAAATCCAATGATAAAATCAAAATAAACAGATTCTAATTCTAATTCTAGGAAACTAACCGCTGATATCCCCGAATTTTGCAAGCGTAAATTTATTCGGTTATCCTTGAATTTAAGGCACTTACTTTGGGGGCCTGGGGGCGTAGCCCCCAGCGGAGCTGAAGGCGAGTCTAAATACTTATACAGCCGCATGTGAAACTGACTCACTGATATATAGATACAAATTCTGACATACTTCTAGAAGTGCTGGAAACGTGAAATTTGGCACGCAGGTACCCTTCACAATATGACCCGGAGGAAAAGTCTGAAAACCGGACTTTTTTACTTTTAAACCCCTCAAAAAAATTCCTCAAAAATCGCGCATTCTTTACCCCTGCAGGCATTTCTTGTAAGCCTGATAGCGGGTGAACCGTTAGAGCTAGCTTCGATCTGACGAAAAATCGTTAGTCAGGAATGAAGTGAACTACAAAAAAGGTCCAGTGACTTTTTGTCCTATCTCGTGTGGTTAAGCGACAAAACGCGGGAATGTTTGACATTCCAGAGATTTTTTCTGCTTAAAATAAAGTTTCGAGCCTGATAGTGGCCGAACGGTAGGTCGTAGCTCAAATCTGATTGACCCATCAAATTAGCAAATTGCGCGATATACAGAAAAGGTCCAGTAACTTTTTGCTCTATCTCCAGTGGTTCGGCCGAAAAAACGTGATTATGTGCAATTGTTTTTTTAATTTTTACGTGAAACTTTTGTTTTTCGGGCTCGATAGCGGCGAAACCATTGGACGGAGGTCGAAATAAGACAGACGTTGGAGTTAGGAAATGAGGTAATTTACAAAAATGTGCCAGTAAACTCTTTACTCTATCTCCATTGGTTTGGCCGCAAAACGTGATTAAGTGAAAATATTTGGAAATTTCCGCCTAAAAATTTACCTTTCGGGCTCGATAGCGGCTAAACGGTTGGTCGTAGCTCAAAACAATTTTTTAAAAGGATTTAAGAAATTGCGTGATCTACAAAAAATGTTCAGTAACATTTTCCTCAACGGTTGCAGCCCTATCCTCAACGGTTTTGGCTGCATAACGCGTTTTAAAGTATTGATTTTTTAAGTTTTACGTGATATTTTTAAACTGCCCAGTGCAGCCTTTTGTACTAAGCTTCTGTACTGCCTAAATTATAGGGTCGTAGCTTAAATCTGATGGCATAATCGAAAGACAAAATCAAATTTCCGACAAGAAAGTTCCAGTCACTTTTTATCGTATCTCTAACGGTTAAGCCACAAAATGCCTTTGAAGTCAAAAGTATGAATTAATCTGGAAAAGTAGATAAAGTTGGTCAATTTTTCACCCCCAAACCAGTAATCTTTAAACTCGGACATAACATTTCCCCGGTAACATTACCCTCTGGGAATTTCCTGGCATGGCTATATTAACTCCTGAGCAACCCTGTAAAATTGGCACACGTGTGTCATTAACCCCGGTAACATTTACCCCCCCAGGCAATTTCCTGGCATGACCTCACTTCCGAATTTTACCAATCACCAAATCTCTTCACCCCCCTTGGGAAGTTCCTGTTATGACCAGATCACCCCCTGATGCCTTAACCCCCGGTAACGTTACAACCCCCCCAGGGAATTTCCTGGCATGTCCTCATGTCTGAATTTTACCTATAACCAAATCTCTTAACCCCCCTTGAGAAGTTCCTGGTATGACCAGATAACCCCCTGATGTCTTAACCCCTGGTAAAGTTACAACCTCCCCCTGGGAATTTCCTGGTATGACATAATGTCCGAATGTTACCTATCACCAAATCATTCTTATCCCCGAATTTGGCTAATACTCGAAAAGGGGCCTGGGGGCGTAGCCCCCAGCGAGCCGAAGGCGAGTCTAATATACTATACAGCCGCATGTGTAACTCACTCACTGATAATGTATACAAATTCTAACCTACTTCTAGAAGGGCTAGAAACTTGAAATTTGGCATGCAGGTACCTTTTGCCGTATAACCAACAGGAAAATTCTGAAAACCGGGATTTTTTACTTTTAAACCCCTCAAAAAAAATTCCTCAAAAATCGCGCATTCTTTACCCCTGCAGGCATTTCTTGTAAGCCTGATAGCGGGTGAACCGTTGGAGCTAGCTTCAATCTGACGAAAAATCGTTAGTCAGGAATGAAGTGAACTACAAAAAAGGTCCAGTGACTTTTTGTCCTATCTCGTGTGGTTAAGCGACAAAACGCGGGAATGTTTGACATTCCAGAGATTTTTTTGCTTAAAATAAAGTTTCGAGCCTGATAGTGGCCGAACGGTAGGTCGTAGCTCAAATCTGATTGACCCATCAAATTAGCAAATTGCGCGATCTACAGAAAAGGTCCAGTAAACTTTTTGCTGTATCTCCAGTGGTTCGGCCGAAAAAAGGTGATTATGTGCAATTGTTTTGTAATTTTTACGTGAAACTTTTGTTTTCGGGCTCGATAGCGGCGAAACCATTGGACGGAGGTCGAAATAAGACAGACGTTGGAATTAGGAAATGAGGTAATCTACAAAAATGTGCCAGTAACTCTTTACTCTATCTCCATTGGTTTGGCCGCAAAACGTGATTAAGTGAAAAATATTTGGAAATTTTCGCCTAAAAATTTACCTTTCGGGCTCGATAGCGGACTAAACGGTTGGTCATAGCTCAAAACAAATTTTTAAAAGGATTTAAGAAATTGCCGTGATCTACAAAAAAATGTTCAGTAACATTTTGCCCTATCCTCAACGGTTTGGCTGCATAACGCGTTTTAAAGTATTGATTTTTTAAGTTTTACGTGATATTTTTAAACTGCCCAGTGCAGCCTTTTGTCCTAAGCTCTGTACTGCCTAAATTATAGGTCGTAGCTTAAATCTGATGGCAATAATCGAAAGACAAAATCAAATTTCCGACAAGAAAGGTCCATTCACTTTTTCTTGTATCTCTAACGGTTATCTAAATACTTATACAGCCGCATGTGTAACTCACTCACTGACTGATGGATAGATACAAATTCTAACATAGTTCTAGAAGTGCTGGAAACTTGAAATTTGGCACGCAGGTACCTTTCGCCGTATAACCAACAGGAAAAGTCTGAAAAACCGGGAATTTTTAATTTTAAACCCCTCAAAAAAATTAAAAACCGGTTGAAAACTGGTTAAAAACTGGTTGTAGTTTTTTGCTTTCGAGCCGTCTAGCGACTAAACCGTTGGTAGTAGCTCAAATCTAATTTTTAAGGGGTTTTAGCAAATCTTTTGATCTACAGAATGGGCACATTATACTTCCCCGCATCTCTACCGGTCCACCCGAAACATGCTCTCAAATTCGAAAATTTTGTCAAATTTTGACGATTGTCGCTTGTAGATTTTTGTTTGAGGCTCTGTAGCGTCTAAACCGTAGGTTGTAGCTCGGATCTGATGAACAATCGTTAGTGGGGAATGAAGTGCTCTACAAAAAAGGTCCAGTAACTTTTCGTCCTATCTCGTGTGGTTAAGCGTCAAAACGCGGGAATGTTTGAAATTCCAGAGATTTTTTTGCTTAAAATAAAGTTTCGAGCCTGATAGTGGTCGAACGGTAGGTCGTAGCTCAAATCTGATTGACCCATCAAACTAGCAAATTGCGCGATCTACAGAAAAGGTCCAGTGACTTTTTGCTCTACCTCCAGTGGTTCGGCCGAAAAACGTGATTATGTGAAATTTTTTTGTAATTTTTACGTGAAACTTTTGTTTTCGGGCTCGATAGCGGCGAAACCATTGGTCTGAGATCGAAATAAGACAAGCGTTGGAGTTAGAAAATGAGGTGATCTACAAAAATGTGCCAGTAACATTTTGCCCTATCCTCAACGGTTTGGCCGCATAACGCGTTTTAAGTATTGATTTCTTAAGTTTTACGTGATATTTTTAAACTGCCCAGTGCAGCCTTTTGTCCTAAGCTCTGTACTGTCTAAATTATAGGTCGTAGCTTAAATCTGATGGCATAATCGAAAGACAAAATTAAATTTTCGACAAAAAAGGTCCAGTTTTTTTTTTGTATCTCTAACGGTTATCTAAATACTTATACAGCCGCATGTGTAACTCACTCACTGACTGATGGATAGATACAAATTCTAACATAGTTCTAGAAGTGCTTGGAAACTTGAAATTTGGCACGCAGGTACCTTTCGCCGTATAACCAACAGGAAAAAGTCTGGAAAACCGGGAATTTTTAATTTTAAACCCCTCAAAAAAATTAAAAACCGGTTGAAACTGGTTAAAAACTGGTGTGTAGTTTTTTGCTTTCGAGCCGTCTAGCGACTAAACCGTTGGTAGTAGCTCAAATCTAATTTTTAAGGGGTTTTAGCAAATCTTTTGATCTACAGAATGGGCACATTATACTTCCCCGCATCTCTACCGGTCCACCCGAAAACATGCTCTCAAATTCGAAAATTTTGTCAAATTTTGACGATTGTCGCTTGTAGATTTTTGTTTGAGGCTCTGTAGCGTCTAAACCGTAGGTTTGTAGCTCGGATCTGATGAACAATCGTTTAGTGGGGAATGAAGTGCTCTACAAAAAAGGTCCAGTAACTTTTTGTCCTATCTCGTGTGGTTAAGCGTCAAAACGCGGGAATGTTTGAAATTCCAGAGATTTTTTTGCTTAAAATAAAGTTTCGAGCCTGATAGTGGTCGAACGGTAGGTCGTAGCTCAAATCTGATTGACCCATCAAACTAGCAAATTGCGCGATCTACAGAAAAGGTCCAGTGACTTTTTGCTCTACCTCCAGTGGTTCGGCCGAAAAACGTGATTATGTGAAATTTTTTTGTAATTTTTACGTGAAACTTTTGTTTTCGGGCTCGATAGCGGCGAAACCATTGGTCTGAGATCGAAATAAGACAAGCGTTGGAGTTAGAAAATGAGGTGATCTACAAAAATGTGGCCAGTAACATTTTGCCCTATCCTCAACGGTTTGGCCGCATAACGCGTTTTAAGTATTGATTTCTTAAGTTTTACGTGATATTTTTAAACTGCCCAGTGCAGCCTTTTGTCCTAAGCTCTGTACTGTCTAAATTATAGGTCGTAGCTTAAATCTGATGGCATAATCGAAAGACAAAATTAAATTTTTCGACAAGAAAGGTCCAGTCACTTTTTTTTGTATCTCTAACGGTTTAGCCGCAAAATGCCCTTAAATTCAAAACTTTGGTTAAATCTGGATAATTCGATAAAATAGGTATTCTTTTAACTCCAAGATCCCTAATCTAATGCTCGGACATAAACTTTCCCTGAATACCGCTAATCCAGTTAACGAGTGAATATACCTCACATTACAAATTGGCTGAACGTTAGCTAAACGTCAATAGTAGATAGGGATAAAGTGAATTTTTACTATGTTCACAGACACAACATCTTCCTACAATAGGCCCATGTGTCATTAACCTCAGATAACATTATCCCCCCCGGAAATTTCCTGGGTATGACCAGATAACCTTTAGGATAAACTAAAACCCCTGATGTCTTAACCCCCCGGTAACATTTAACCCCCCTGGAATTTTCTGTTCTGACCAGAAACACTCCTGAGTAAATTAAACCCTCTGTTGTCTTAACCCCCGGTAACACTAACCCCCCCTGGAATTTTCTTGTTTGACCAGATAACCTCCTGAGGAATTAAACCCCCTGATGTCTTAACCCCCCCCGTGGTAACATTAACACCCCCCCCCCCTGAAAATTATCTTGTCTGACCAGAAAACCTTCTGAGTAAATTAAACCCTCTGTTGTCTTAACCCCCGGTAACACTAACCACCCCCGTTGAATTTTCTTGTTTGACCAGATAACCTCCTGAGGAAATTAAACCCCCTGATGTCTTAACCCCCGGTAACATTATCACCCCTGGGAATTTCCTGGCATGACTAGATTAACTCCTGAATGTTTACAGAACAAACACCCTCCAAAAGCGGCCCAAGTGTCTTAACATTAAACCCCCTGGAATTACCAGGTATGACCAGATACTCTTCTGAGTAAATCAAATCCCCTGATGACTTAACCCCCGGTAACATTAAACCCTCCCCTAGAGAATTTCCTGGCATGACTAGATACACTCCTGAGAAAATTATACTCCCTAAGCAATTTTATAATACTGACTTAGGGTCGGTGTTTTATTATATTTACACTAAACATTTCACAATAGCTAACCAGTGCAGACTCTTCTTCAATGGTATGTCCTGGCTAAACGAGAAGTCATAGCTGAAATCCAATGATAAAATCAAAATAAACAGATTCTAATTCCTAAATTCTCGGAACTAACCGCTGATCCCCGAATTTGCAAGCGTAAATTTATTCGGTTATCCTTGAATTTAAGGCACTTACTTTGGGGGCCTGGGGGCGTAGCCCCCAGCGAGCTGAAGGCGAGTCTAATATATATACACACCGCATGTGTAACTGACTGACTCACTCACGTATACTAATTCTAACCTACTTCCAGATGAGTTAGAGACTTGAAATTTGGTACACAGATAGCTTTCCACGTGTAACCTCCAGGAAAATCCCGAAAAGTGAGAATTTTTCATTTTCAACCCCTCAAAAAAATTCCCAAAAAATCGCGCATTCTTCACCCCTGCAGGCATTTTTTGTAAGCCCGATAGCGGGCGAACCGTTGGAGCTAGCTCGGATCTGACGGAAAATTCACGGTCAGGAATGAAGTGAACTACAAAAAAGGTCTAATGACTTTTTGCTCTATCTTCCATGGTTAAGCGACAAAACGCTCGAACATTTGAAATTCCAGAGATTTTTTCGATAAAAATAATGTTTCAAGCCCGATAGCGGCCGAACCGTTGGTCGTAGCTCAAATCTGATTGACCCGTCCAAATTAGCAAATTGCGCGATGTACAGAAAAGGTCCAGTAATCTTTTGCCCTATCTCGATTGGTTTGGCCGAAAAACGTGATTATGTACAATTTTGTTGTAACTTTTACGCGAAACTTTTGTTTTTGGGGTCGATAGCGGCGAAACCATTGGTCGGAGGTCAAAATAAGACTAACGTTTTATTTAGGAAATAAGATGACCTACAAAAAAGGTCCAGTGACTTTTTACTATATTTCCCTTAGTTTGACCGCAAAACGCGATTAAGTGAAAATATTGGACATTTTCGCCTAAAAATTTACATTCCGGGCTTGATAGCGGCTAAACGGTTGGTCGTAACTCAAAACAAATTTTAAACGGGATTTAGGAAATCACGTGATCTACAGAAAAGGTTCAGTGACTTCGGGAGTTGGCTGAGCGTTAGCTAAGCGTCAATAGTAGATAGGGACAGAGGAATATTTATTATGTTCACAGACACAATACCCTCTAAAAAAGGCCCAAGTGTGTCATTAACCCCCGGTAATATTAACCCCCCCCCCGGGGATTTCCTGGTATGACCTGATAACCTCCTGTACATTCAACCCCCTGATGTGTTAACCCCCCTGGTAACATTAAACCCCCCCAGGGAATTTCCTGCCATGACCTCATGTCCGAATTTTACCAGTCACCAAATCTCTTAACCCCCCCCCTGGGAAGATCCTGGTATGACCTCACTTCCGAATTTTACCAATCACCAAATCTCTTCACCCCCCTTGGGAAGTTCCTGTTATGACCAGATCACCCCCTGATGCCTTAAACCCCCGGTAACGTTACAACCCCCCCAGGGAATTTCCTGGCATGTCCTCATGTCTGAATTTTACCTATAAACCAAATCTCTTAACCCCCCTTGAGAAGTTCCTGGTATGACCAGATAACCCCCCTGATGTCTTAACCCCTGGTAAAGTTACAACCTCCCCCTGGGAATTTCCTGGTATGACATAATGTCCGAATGTTACCTATCACCAAATCATTCTTATCCCCGAATTTGGCTAATACTCGAAAAGGGGCCTGGGGGCGTAGCCCCCAGCGAGCCGAAGGCGAGTCTAATATACTATACAGCCGCATGTGTAACTCACTCACTGATAATGTATACAAATTCTAACCTACTTCTAGAAGGGCTAGAAACTTGAAATTTGGCATGCAGGTACCTTTTGCCGTATAACCAACAGGAAAATTCTGAAAACCGGGATTTTTTACTTTTAAACCCCTCAAAAAAATTCCTCAAAAATCGCGCATTCTTTACCCCTGCAGGCATTTCTTGTAAGCCTGATAGCGGGTGAACCGTTGGAGCTAGCTTCAATCTGACGAAAAAATCGTTAGTCAGGAATGAAGTGAACTACAAAAAAGGTCCAGTGACTTTTTGTCCTATCTCGTGTGGTTAAGCGACAAAACGCGGGACATGTTTGACATTCCAGAGATTTTTTTGCTTAAAATAAAGTTTCGAGCCTGATAGTGGCCGAACGGTAGGTCGTAGCTCAAATCTGATTGACCCATCAAATTAGCAAATTGCGCGATCTACAGAAAAGGTCCAGTAACTTTTTGCTGTATCTCCAGTGGTTCGGCCGAAAAAGGTGATTATGTGCAATTGTTTTGTAATTTTTACGTGAAACTTTTGTTTTCGGGCTCGATAGCGGCGAAACCATTGGACGGAGGTCGAAATAAGACAGACGTTGGAATTAGGAAATGAGGTAATCTACAAAAATGTGCCAGTAACTCTTTACTCTATCTCCATTGGTTTGGCCGCAAAACGTGATTAAGGTGAAAATATTTGGAAATTTTCGCCTAAAAATTTACCTTTCGGGCTCGATAGCGGCTAAACGGTTGGTCATAGCTCAAAACAAATTTTTAAAAGGATTTAAGAAATTGCGTGATCTACAAAAAATGTTCAGTAACATTTTGCCCTATCCTCAACGGTTTGGCTGCATAACGCGTTTTAAAGTATTGATTTTTTAAGTTTTACGTGATATTTTTAAACTGCCCAGTGCAGCCTTTTGTCCTAAGCTCTGTACTGCCTAAATTATAGGTCGTAGCTTAAATCTGATGGCATAATCGAAAGACAAAATCAAATTTCCGACAAGAAAGGTCCATTCACTTTTTCTTGTATCTCTAACGGTTATCTAAATACTTATACAGCCGCATGTGAAACCACTCCCTCACTCACTGATGGATGTATACAAATTCTAACATAGTTCTAGAAGTGCTGGAAACTTGAAATTTGGCACGCGGGTACCTTTTGTCGTGTAACCAACAGGAAAAGTCTGAAAACTGGGAATTTTTGATTTTAAACCCCTCAAAAAAAATTAAAAACCGGTTGAAACTGGTTAAAAACTGGTGTAGCTTTTTGCTTTCGAGCCGTCTAGCGACTAAACCGTTGTTAGTAGCTCAAATCTAATTTTTAACGGGTTTTAGCAAATTTTATGATCTACAGAATGGGCACATTATACTTCACCGCATCTCTACCGGTCCACCCGAAACATGCTCTCAAATTCGAAAATATTGTCAAATATCTGATGAATAATCGTTAGTGGGGAATGAAGTGCTCTACAAAAAAGGTCCAGTGACTTTTTGTCCTATCTCGTCTGGTTAAGCGTCAAAACGCGGGAATGTTTGACATTCCAGAGATTTTTTTGCTTAAAATAAAGTTTCGAGCCTGATAGTGGCCGAACGGTAGGTCGTAGCTCAAATCTGATTGACCCATCAAATTAGCAAATTGCGCGATCTACATAAAAGGTCCAGTGACTTTTTGCTCTACCTCCAGTGGTTCAGCCGAAAAACGTGATTATGTGCAATTTTTTTGTAATTTTTACGTGAAACTTTTGTTTTCGGGCTCGATAGCGGCGAAACCATTGGTCTGAGATCGAAATAAGACAAGCGTTGGAGTTAGGAAATGAGGTGATCTACAAAAATGTGCCAGTAACTCTTTACTCTATCTCCATTGGTTTGGCCGCAAAACGCGTTTTAAGTATTGATTTTTTAAGTTTTACGTGACATTTTTAAACTGCCCAGTGCAGTCTTTTGTCCTAAGCTCTGTACTGCCTAAATTATAGGTCGTAGCTTAAATCTGATGGCATAATCGAAAGAGAAAATTAAATTTTCGACAAGAAAGGTCCAGTCACTTTTTCTTGTATCTCTAACGGTTTAGCCGCAAATTGCCTTTAAATTCAAAACTTTGGTTAAATCTGGATAATTCGATGAAATAGGTATTCTTTTAACTCTAAGATCCCTAATCTAATGCTCGGACATAAACTTTCCCTGAATACCGCTAATCCAGTTAACGAGTGAATATACCCCACATTACAAATTGGCTGAACGTCAATAGTAGATAGGGACAGAGGAATATTTATTATGTTCACAGACACAATACCCTCTAAAAAAGGCCCAAGTGTGTCATTAACACCCCCGGTAATATTAACCCCCCCCCGGGGATTTCCTGGTATGACCTGATAACCTCCTGTACATTCAACCCCCTGATGTGTTAACCCCCCTGGTAACATTAAACCCCCCCAGGGAATTTCCTGCCATGACCTCATGTCCGAATTTTACCAGTCACCAAATCTCTTAACCCCCCCCCTGGGGAAGATCCTGGTATGACCAGATAACCCCCCTGGAGACTTATCCCCCGGTAACGTTAACCCCCCCTGGGAATTTGTTCATATGACCAGACAATATCCTGACGAAATTAAACCCCCTCTTGTCTTAACCTCCTTAACATTAATCACCCACCCAGGGAATTTCTCGCCTTGACTAGATAGTCTCCTGGTGATATTAAACCCCCTGTTCGACTTAAAATACTGCCTTGAGGTCGGTTTTTTATTATGTTTATACTAAACAATTCAAGATAGCTGACCCGTGCAGACTTTTCTCCCGAGCTCATTTCTGGCTAAACCATAGGTCGTAGATCAGATCTGAGGGCACAATCGAAAGACAAAATTAAATTTTCCAACAAGAAAGGTCCAGTCACTTTTTGTCGTATCTCTAACGGTTTAACCGCAAAATGCCCTCAAAGTCAAAAGTTTTTACGAATCCGTAAAAAAATCTATGAAAAAGGTCAATTTTTAAATCCCTTGTCATTTACTTAATGTCCGGACTTAACCAGTCACCGAATTCCGCTTATCCCCGAATTTGCAAGCGTTTACTTTGGGGGCCTGGGGGCGTAGCCCCCAGCGAGCCGAAGGCGAGTCTAATATATATACAACCGCATGTGTAACTGACTGACTCACTCACGTATACTAATTCTAACCTACTTCCAGATGAGTTAGAGACTTGAAATTTGGTACACAGATAGCTTTCCACGTGTAACCACCAGGAAAATCCCGAAAAGTGAGAATTTTTCATTTTCAACCCCTCAAAAAAATTCCCAAAAAATCGCGCATTCTTCACCCCTGCAGGCATTTTTTGTAAGCCCGATAGCGGGCGAACCGTTGGAGCTAGCTCGGATCTGACGGAAAATTCACGGTCAGGAATGAAGTGAACTACAAAAAAGGTTTAATGACTTTTTGCTCTATCTTCCATGGTTAAGCGACAAAACGCTCGAACATTTGAAATTCCAGAGATTTTTTCGATAAAAAATAATGTTTTCAAGCCCGATAGCGGCCGAACCGTTGGTCGTAGCTCAAATCTGATTGACCCGTCAAATTAGCAAATTGCGCGATGTACAGAAAAGGTCCAGTAATCTTTTTGCCCTATCTCGATTGGTTTGGCCGAAAAACGTGATTATGTACAATTTTGTTGTAAACTTTTACGCGAAACTTTTGTTTTTGGGGTCGATAGCGGCGAAACCATTGGTCGGAGGTCAAAAATAAGACTAACGTTTTATTTAGGAAATAAGATGACCTACAAAAAAGGTCCAGTGACTTTTTACTATATTTCCCTTAGTTTGACCGCAAAACGCGATTAAGTGAAAATATTGGACATTTTCGCCTAAAAAATTTACATTCCGGGCTTGATAGCGGCTAAACGGTTGGTCGTAACTCAAAAACAAATTTTAAACGGGATTTAGGAAATCACGTGATCTACAGAAAAGGTTCAGTGACTTCGGGAGTTGGCTGAGCGTTAGCTAAGCGTCAATAGTAGATAGGGACAGAGGAATATTTATTATGTTCACAGACACAATACCCTCTAAAAAAGGCCCAAGTGTGTCATTAACCCCCGGTAATATTAACCCCCCCCCGGGATTTCCTGGTATGACCTGATAACCTCCTGTACATTCAACCCCCTGATGTGTTAACCCCCCTGGTAACATTAAACCCCCCCAGGGAATTTCCTGCCATGACCTCATGTCCGAATTTTACCAGTCACCAAATCTCTTAACCCCCCCCCTGGGAAGATCCTGGTATGACCAGATAACCCCCTGGAGACTTATCCCCCGGTAACGTTAACCCCCCCTGGGAATTTGTTCATATGACCAGACAATATCCTGACGAAATTAAACCCCCTCTTGTCTTAACCTCCTTAACATTAATCACCCACCCAGGGAATTTCTCGCCTTGACTAGATAGTCTCCTGGTGATATTAAACCCCCTGTTCGACTTAAAATACTGCCTTGAGGTCGGTTTTTATTATGTTTATACTAAACAATTCAAGATAGCTGACCCGTGCAGACTTTTCTCCCGAGCTCATTTCTGGCTAAACCATAGGTCGTAGATCAGATCTGAGGGCACAATCGAAAGACAAAATTAAATTTCCAACAAGAAAGGTCCAGTCACTTTTTGTCGTATCTCTAACGGTTTTAACCGCAAAATGCCCTCAAAGTCAAAAGTTTTTACGAATCCGTAAAAAAATCTATGAAAAAGGTCAATTTTTAAATCCCTTGTCATTTACTTAATGTCCGGACTTAACCAGTCACCGAATTCCGCTTATCCCCCGAATTTGCAAGCGTTTACTTTGGGGGCCTGGGGGCGTAGCCCCCAGCGAGCCGAAGGCGAGTCTAAATACTTATACAGCCGCATGTGTAACTCACTCACTGACTGATGGATAGATACAAATTCTAACATAGTTCTAGAAGTGCTGGAAACTTGAAATTTGGCACGCAGGTACCTTTCGCCGTATAACCAACAGGAAAAGTCTGAAAACCGGGAATTTTTAATTTTAAACCCCTCAAAAAAATTAAAAAAAAAAACCGGTTGAAACTGGTTAAAAACTGGTGTAGTTTTTTGCTTTCGAGCCGTCTAGCGACTAAACCGTTGGTAGTAGCTCAAATCTAATTTTTAAGGGGTTTTAGCAAATCTTTTGATCTACAGAATGGGCACATTATACTTCCCCGCATCTCTACCGGTCCACCCGAAACATGCTCTCAAATTCGAAAATTTTGTCAAATTTTGACGATTGTCGCTTGTAGATTTTTGTTTGAGGCTCTGTAGCGTCTAAACCGTAGGTTGTAGCTCGGATCTGATGAACAATCGTTAGTGGGGAATGAAGTGCTCTACAAAAAAGGTCCAGTAACTTTTCGTCCTATCTCGTGTGGTTAAGCGTCAAAACGCGGGAATGTTTGAAATTCCAGAGATTTTTTTGCTTAAAATAAAGTTTCGAGCCTGATAGTGGTCGAACGGTAGGTCGTAGCTCAAATCTGATTGACCCATCAAACTAGCAAATTGCGCGATCTACAGAAAAGGTCCAGTGACTTTTTGCTCTACCTCCAGTGGTTCGGCCGAAAAACGTGATTATGTGAAATTTTTTTTGTAAATTTTACGTGAAACTTTTGTTTTCGGGCTCGATAGCGGCGAAACCATTGGTCTGAGATCGAAATAAGACAAGCGTTGGAGTTAGAAAATGAGGTGATCTACAAAAATGTGCCAGTAACATTTTGCCCTATCCTCAACGGTTTGGCCGCATAACGCGTTTTTAAGTATTGATTTCTTAAGTTTTACGTGATATTTTTAAACTGCCCAGTGCAGCCTTTTGTCCTAAGCTCTGTACTGTCTAAATTATAGGTCGTAGCTTAAATCTGATGGCATAATCGAAAGACAAAATTAAATTTTCGACAAAAAAGGTCCAGTTTTTTTTTTTGTATCTCTAACGGTTATCTAAATACTTATACAGCCGCATGTGTAACTCACTCACTGACTGATGGATAGATACAAATTCTAACATAGTTCTAGAAGTGCTGGAAACTTGAAATTTGGCACGCAGGTACCTTTCGCCGTATAACCAACAGGAAAAGTCTGAAAACCGGGAATTTTTAATTTTAAACCCCTCAAAAAAATTAAAAACCGGTTGAAACTGGTTAAAAACTGGTGTAGTTTTTTGCTTTCGAGCCGTCTAGCGACTAAACCGTTGGTAGTAGCTCAAATCTAATTTTTAAGGGGTTTTAGCAAATCTTTTGATCTACAGAATGGGCACATTATACTTCCCCGCATCTCTACCGGTCCACCCGAAACATGCTCTCAAATTCGAAAATTTTGTCAAATTTTGACGATTGTCGCTTGTAGATTTTTGTTTGAGGCTCTGTAGCGTCTAAACCGTAGGTTGTAGCTCGGATCTGATGAACAATCGTTAGTGGGGAATGAAGTGCTCTACAAAAAAGGTCCAGTAACTTTTCGTCCTATCTCGTGTGGTTAAGCGTCAAAACGCGGGAATGTTTGAAATTCCAGAGATTTTTTTGCTTAAAATAAAGTTTCGAGCCTGATAGTGGTCGAACGGTAGGTCGTAGCTCAAATCTGATTGACCCATCAAACTAGCAAATTGCGCGATCTACAGAAAAGGTCCAGTGACTTTTTGCTCTACCTCCAGTGGTTCGGCCGAAAAAACGTGATTATGTGAAATTTTTTTGTAATTTTTACGTGAAACTTTTGTTTTCGGGCTCGATAGCGGCGAAACCATTGGTCTGAGATCGAAATAAGACAAGCGTTGGAGTTAGAAAATGAGGTGATCTACAAAAATGTGCCAGTAACATTTTGCCCTATCCTCAACGGTTTGGCCGCATAACGCGTTTTAAGTATTGATTTCTTAAGTTTTACGTGATATTTTTAAACTGCCCAGTGCAGCCTTTTGTCCTAAGCTCTGTACTGTCTAAATTATAGGTCGTAGCTTAAATCTGATGGCATAATCGAAAGACAAAAATTAAATTTTCGACAAAAAAGGTCCAGTTTTTTTTTTTGTATCTCTAACGGTTATCTAAATACTTATACAGCCGCATGTGTAACTCACTCACTGACTGATGGATAGATACAAATTCTAACATAGTTCTAGAAGTGCTGGAAACTTGAAAATTTGGCACGCAGGTACCTTTCGCCGTATAACCAACAGGAAAAGTCTGAAAACCGGGAATTTTTTAATTTTAAACCCCTCAAAAAAATTAAAAACCGGTTGAAACTGGTTAAAAAACTGGTGTAGTTTTTTGCTTTCGAGCCGTCTAGCGACTAAACCGTTGGTAGTAGCTCAAATCTAATTTTTAAGGGGTTTTAGCAAATCTTTTGATCTACAGAATGGGCACATTATACTTCCCCGCATCTCTACCGGTCCACCCGAAACATGCTCTCAAATTCGAAAATTTTGTCAAATTTTGACGATTGTCGCTTGTAGATTTTTGTTTGAGGCTCTGTAGCGTCTAAACCGTAGGTTGTAGCTCGGATCTGATGAACAATCGTTAGTGGGGAATGAAGTGCTCTACAAAAAAATTCCTCAAAAATCGCGCATTCTTTACCCCTGCAGGCATTTCTTGTAAGCCTGATAGCGGGTGAACCGTTGGAGCTAGCTTCAATCTGACGAAAAATCGTTAGTCAGGAATGAAGTGAACTACAAAAAAGGTCCAGTGACTTTTTGTCCTATCTCGTGTGGTTAAGCGACAAAACGCGGGAATGTTTGACATTCCAGAGATTTTTTTGCTTAAAATAAAGTTTTCGAGCCTGATAGTGGCCGAACGGTAGGTCGTAGCTCAAATCTGATTGACCCATCAAAATAGCAAAATTGCGCGATCTACAGAAAAGGTCCAGTAACTTTTTGCTGTATCTCCAGTGGTTCGGCCGGCCGAAAAAGGTGATTATGTGCAATTGTTTTGTAATTTTTTACGTGAAACTTTTTGTTTTCGGGCTCGATAGCGGCGAAACCATTGGACGGAGGTCGAAATAAGACAGACGTTGGAATTAGGAAATGAGGTAATCTACAAAAATGTGCCAGTAACTCTTTACTCTATCTCCATTGGTTTGGCCGCAAAACGTGATTAAGTGAAAATATTTGGAAATTTTCGCCTAAAAATTTACCTTTCGGGCTCGATAGCGGCTAAACGGTTGGTCATAGCTCAAAACAAATTTTTAAAAGGATTTAAGAAATTGCGTGATCTACAAAAAATGTTCAGTAACATTTTGCCCTATCCTCAACGGTTTTGGCTGCATAACGCGTTTTAAAGTATTGATTTTTTAAGTTTTACGTGATATTTTTAAACTGCCCAGTGCAGCCTTTTGTCCTAAGCTCTGTACTGCCTAAATTATAGGTCGTAGCTTAAATCTGATGGCATAATCGAAAGACAAAATCAAATTTCCGACAAGAAAGGTCCATTCACTTTTTCTTGTATCTCTAACGGTTATCTAAATACTTTATACAGCCGCATGTGAAACTGACTCACTCACTCACTGACTGATTGATATATAGATACAAATTCTAACATACTTCTAGAAGTGCTGGAAACTTGAAATTTGGCACGCAGGTACCTTTCACAATATGACCCGGAGGAAAAGTCTGAAAACCGGACTTTTTTACATCTAAACCCCTCAAAAAAATTCCCGAAAAATCGCGCATTCTTTACCCCTGCAGGCCTTTTTTGTAAGCCCGATAGCGGGCGAACCGTTGGAGCTAGCTCGGATCTGACGAAAAAATTCATAATCAGGAATGAAGTGAACTACAAAAAAGGTCCAATGACTTTTTGCTCTATCTTCCATGGTTAGGCGACAAAACACTCGAACATTTGACATTCCAGAGATTTTTTCGCCTAAAATAAAGTTTCGAGCCCGATAGCGGCCGAACGGTAGGTCGTAGCTCAAATCTGATTGACCCATCAAATTAGCAAATTGCGCGATCTACAGAAAAGGCCCAGTGACTTTTTGCCCTATATCCATTGGTTTGGGCCGAAAAACGTGATTATGTGCAATTTTTTTTGTAATTTTCAGGTGAAAACTTTGTTTTTGGGGTCGATAGCGGCGAAAACATTGGTCGGAGGTCAAAATGAAACAAAGGTTAGATTTAGGAAATAATACGATCTACAAAAAAGGATTAGTGACTTTTTACTATATCTCCATTAGTTTGACCGCAAAACGCGATTAAGTGAAAATATTTGGAAATTTTCGCCTACAAATTTACATTGCGGGCTTGATAGCGGCTAAACGGTTGGTCGTAGCTCAAAACATCCATGAAATAAGTTTTAGTAAACGACGTGTTCTACAAAACAAGTCTTATAACTTTTTGCTGTATGTCCTTTAATAAGCCTGAAAAACGCGATAAATAGCAAAATATTTGTCGTGAATTGGAAATTTTTGGAGTTTTAAATATATATTATATGTGGCTAATATTTGTATAATTCAATCAGGATTCAGGCTTTGCTAGGTTAACGAGTGAATACAACCCCACATAATAAGTTGGCTGAGCGTTAGCTATGCGTCAATAGTAGATAGGGACAGAACAAATTTTTATTTTGTTCACAGACACGACACCCTCTAAAATAGGCACAAGTGTGTCATTAACCCCCGGTAACTTTAACCCCCCTCCGAGGATTTCCTAGTATGACCAGATAACCTCCTGAGTATATTAATCCCCTGATGTGTTAACCACCCTGGTAACATTAACCCCCCCTAGGGAATTTATTGGCATGACTTCATGTCAGAATTCTAACAATCACCAAATCTCTTAACCCCCCTTGGGAAGTTCCTGGTATAACCTGATAACCCCCTGATGTCTTAACCCCCAGTAACATTAACCCCCCCCAGGGAATTTCCTAGTAGATGAACTCCTGAATACCGCTTATCCCCGAATTTTCCCAACACCCAAACAACCCCCATACCCCGGGATCTTCTGATAAGACCAGATAATCTTCTCATGAGTAAATTAAACCCCCTGATGTCTTAGCCCCCTTTAACATTATTCTCCCCCCCCGGGAATTTCCTGGCACGACAATATAAACCTCTGAGCAGATTAAAACCCCCTAAACAACTTAAAAATAATGACTCAGGGTTGGGTTTTTGTTATATTTACACTAAACAATTCACAATAGCCCACCAGTGCAGTCCTTTCTCCACAGCTCCGTACTGGCTAAACCAGACGTCGTAGCTAAAATCGGACACCAGAATCGAAAGATAAAATTAAATTTCCGACAAGAAAGGTCCAGTCACTTTTTCTCGTATCTCTAACGGTTAAGCCACAAAAGGCCTTTGAAGTCAAAACTTTAAATAATTCTGGAAAATTCGATAAAATGGGTCACCTTTTAACTCCCAAATCCCTAATCTTAAGCTCGGACATAACCTTTCCCCGAATACCGCTTATCCCCGAATTTAAGGCACTTACTTTGGGGGCCTGGGGGCGTAGCCAAGAAAGGTCCATTCACTTTTTCTTGTATCTCTAACGGTTATCTAAATACTTATACAGCCGCATGTGAAACTGACTCACTGATATATAGATACAAATTCTGACATACTTCTAGAAGTGCTGGAAACGTGAAATTTGGCACGCAGGTACCCTTCACAATATGACCCGGAGGAAAAGGTCTGAAAACCGGACTTTTTTACTTTTAAACCCCTCAAAAAAATTCCTCAAAAATCGCGCATTCTTTACCCCTGCAGGCATTTCTTGTAAGCCTGATAGCGGGTGAACCGTTAGAGCTAGCTTCGATCTGACGAAAAATCGTTAGTCAGGAATGAAGTGAACTACAAAAAAGGTCCAGTGACTTTTTGTCCTATCTCGTGTGGTTAAGCGACAAAACGCGGGAATGTTTGACATTCCAGAGATTTTTCTGCTTAAAATAAAGTTTCGAGCCTGATAGTGGCCGAACGGTAGGTCGTAGCTCAAATCTGATTGACCCATCAAATTAGCAAATTGCGCGATATACAGAAAAGGTCCAGTAACTTTTTGCTCTATCTCCAGTGGTTTCGGCCGAAAAACGTGATTATGTGCAATTGTTTTTTAATTTTTACGTGAAACTTTTGTTTTCGGGCTCGATAGCGGCGAAACCATTGGACGGAGGTCGAAATAAGACAGACGTTGGAGTTAGGAAATGAGGTAATTTACAAAAATGTGCCAGTAACTCTTTACTCTATCTCCATTGGTTTGGCCGCAAAACGTGATTAAGTGAAAATATTTGGAAATTTCCGCCTAAAAATTTACCTTTCGGGCTCGATAGCGGCTAAACGGTTGGTCGTAGCTCAAAACAAATTTTTAAAAGGATTTAAGAAATTGCGTGATCTACAAAAAATGTTCAGTAACATTTTGCCCTATCCTCAACGGTTTGGCTGCATAACGCGTTTTAAAGTATTGATTTTTAAGTTTTACGTGATATTTTTAAACTGCCCAGTGCAGCCTTTTGTACTAAGCTCTGTACTGCCTAAATTATAGGTCGTAGCTTAAATCTGATGGCATAATCGAAAGACAAAATCAAATTTCCGACAAGAAAGTTCCAGTCACTTTTTATCGTATCTCTAACGGTTAAGCCACAAAATGCCTTTGAAGTCAAAAGTATGAATTAATCTGGAAAAGTAGATAAAGTTGGTCAATTTTTCACCCCCAAACCAGTAATCTTAAGCTCGGACATAACATTTCCCCGGTAACATTACCCTCTGGGAATTTCCTGGCATGGCTATATTAACTCCTGAGCAACCCTGTAAAATTGGCACACGTGTGTCATTAACCCCGGTAACATTTACCCCCCCAGGCAATTTCCTGGCATGACCTCACTTCCGAATTTTTTACCAATCACCAAATCTCTTCACCCCCCTTGGGAAGTTCCTGTTATGACCAGATCACCCCCTGATGCCTTAACCCCCGGTAACGTTTACAACCCCCCCAGGGAATTTCCTGGCATGTCCTCCATGTCTGAATTTTACCTATAACCAAATCTCTTAACCCCCCTTGAGAAGTTCCTGGTATGACCAGATAACCCCCTGATGTCTTAACCCCTGGTAAAGTTACAACCTCCCCCTGGGAATTTCCTGGTATGACATAATGTCCGAATGTTACCTATCACCAAATCATTCTTATCCCCGAATTTGGCTAATACTCGAAAAGGGGCCTGGGGGCGTAGCCCCCAGCGAGCCGAAGGCGAGTCTAATATATATACAACCGCATGTGTAACTGACTGACTCACTCACGTATACTAATTCTAACCTACTTCCAGATGAGTTAGAGACTTGAAATTTGGTACACAGATAGCTTTCCACGTGTAACCACCAGGAAAATCCCGAAAAGTGAGAATTTTTCATTTTCAACCCCTCAAAAAAATTCCCAAAAAATCGCGCATTCTTCACCCCTGCAGGCATTTTTTGTAAGCCCGATAGCGGGCGAACCGTTGGAGCTAGCTCGGATCTGACGGAAAATTCACGGTCAGGAATGAAGTGAACTACAAAAAAGGTTTAATGACTTTTTGCTCTATCTTCCATGGTTAAGCGACAAAACGCTCGAACATTTGAAATTCCAGAGATTTTTTTCGATAAAAATAATGTTTCAAGCCCGATAGCGGCCGAACCGTTGGTCGTAGCTCAAATCTGATTGACCCGTCAAATTAGCAAATTGCGCGATGTACAGAAAAGGTCCAGTAATCTTTTGCCCTATCTCGATTGGTTTGGCCGAAAAACGTGATTATGTACAATTTTGTTGTAACTTTTACGCGAAACTTTTGTTTTTGGGGTCGATAGCGGCGAAACCATTGGTCGGAGGTCAAAATAAGACTAACGTTTTATTTTAGGAAATAAGATGACCTACAAAAAAGGTCCAGTGACTTTTTACTATATTTCCCTTAGTTTGACCGCAAAACGCGATTAAGTGAAAATATTGGACATTTTCGCCTAAAAATTTACATTCCGGGCTTGATAGCGGCTAAACGGTTGGTCGTAACTCAAAACAAATTTTAAACGGGATTTAGGAAATCACGTGATCTACAGAAAAGGTTCAGTGACTTCGGGAGTTGGCTGAGCGTTAGCTAAGCGTCAATAGTAGATAGGGACAGAGGAATATTTATTATGTTCACAGACACAATACCCTCTAAAAAAGGCCCAAGTGTGTCATTAACCCCCGGTAATATTAACCCCCCCCCGGGGATTTCCTGGTATGACCTGATAACCTCCTGTACATTCAACCCCCTGATGTGTTAACCCCCCTGGTAACATTAAACCCCCCCAGGGAATTTCCTGCCATGACCTCATGTCCGAATTTTACCAGTCACCAAATCTCTTAACCCCCCCCCCCTGGGAAGATCCTGGTATGACCAGATAACCCCCTGGAGACTTATCCCCCGGTAACGTTAACCCCCCCCTGGGAATTTGTTTCATATGACCAGACAATATCCTGACGAAATTAAACCCCCTCTTGTCTTAACCTCCTTAACATTAATCACCCACCCAGGGAATTTCTCGCCTTGACTAGATAGTCTCCTGGTGATATTAAACCCCCTGTTCGACTTAAAATACTGCCTTGAGGTCGGTTTTTATTATGTTTATACTAAACAATTCAAGATAGCTGACCCGTGCAGACTTTTCTCCCGAGCTCATTTCTGGCTAAACCATAGGTCGTAGATCAGATCTGAGGGCACAATCGAAAGACAAAATTAAATTTCCAACAAGAAAGGTCCAGTCACTTTTTGTCGTATCTCTAACGGTTTAACCGCAAAATGCCCTCAAAGTCAAAAGTTTTTACGAATCCGTAAAAAAATCTATGAAAAAGGTCAATTTTTAAATCCCTTGTCATTTACTTAATGTCCGGACTTAACCAGTCACCGAATTCCGCTTATCCCCGAATTTGCAAGCGTTTACTTTGGGGGCCTGGGGGCGTAGCCCCCAGCGAGCCGAAGGCGAGTCTAATATATATACAACCGCATGTGTAACTGACTGACTCACTCACGTATACTAATTCTAACCTACTTCCAGATGAGTTAGAGACTTGAAATTTGGTACACAGATAGCTTTCCACGTGTAACCACCAGGAAAATCCCGAAAAGTGAGAATTTTTCATTTTCAACCCCTCAAAAAAATTCCCAAAAAAATCGCGCATTCTTCACCCCTGCAGGCATTTTTTGTAAGCCCGATAGCGGGCGAAACCGTTGGAGCTAGCTCGGATCTGACGGAAAATTCACGGTCAGGAATGAAGTGAACTACAAAAAAGGTTTAATGACTTTTTGCTCTATCTTCCATGGTTAAGCGACAAAACGCTCGAACATTTGAAATTCCAGAGATTTTTTTCGATAAAAATAATGTTTCAAGCCCGATAGCGGCCGAACCGTTGGTCGTAGCTCAAATCTGATTGACCCGTCAAATTAGCAAATTGCGCGATGTACAGAAAAGGTCCAGTAATCTTTTGCCCTATCTCGATTGGTTTGGCCGAAAAAACGTGATTATGTACAATTTTGTTGTAACTTTTACGCGAAACTTTTGTTTTTGGGGTCGATAGCGGCGAAACCATTGGTCGGAGGTCAAAATAAGACTAACGTTTTATTTAGGAAATAAGATGACCTACAAAAAAGGTCCAGTGACTTTTTACTATATTTCCCTTAGTTTGACCGCAAAACGCGATTAAGTGAAAATATTGGACATTTTTCGCCTAAAAATTTACATTCCGGGCTTGATAGCGGCTAAACGGTTGGTCGTAACTCAAAACAAATTTTAAACGGGATTTAGGAAATCACGTGATCTACAGAAAAGGTTCAGTGACTTCGGGAGTTGGCTGAGCGTTAGCTAAGCGTCAATAGTAGATAGGGACAGAGGAATATTTATTATGTTCACAGACACAATACCCTCTAAAAAAGGCCCAAGTGTGTCATTAACCCCCGGTAATATTAACCCCCCCCCGGGGATTTCCTGGTATGACCTGATAACCTCCTGTACATTCAACCCCCTGATGTGTTAACCCCCCTGGTAACATTAAACCCCCCCAGGGAATTTCCTGCCATGACCTCATGTCCGAATTTTACCAGTCACCAAATCTCTTAACCCCCCCCCCTGGGAAGATCCTGGTATGACCAGATAACCCCCTGGAGACTTATCCCCCGGTAACGTTAACCCCCCCTGGGAATTTGTTCATATGACCAGACAATATCCTGACGAAATTAAACCCCCTCTTGTCTTAACCTCCTTAACATTAATCACCCACCCAGGGAATTTCTCGCCTTGACTAGATAGTCTCCTGGTGATATTAAACCCCCTGTTCGACTTAAAATACTGCCTTGAGGTCGGTTTTTATTATGTTTATACTAAACAATTCAAGATAGCTGACCCGTGCAGACTTTTCTCCCGAGCTCATTTCTGGCTAAACCATAGGTCGTAGATCAGATCTGAGGGCACAATCGAAAGACAAAATTAAATTTCCAACAAGAAAGGTCCATTCACTTTTTCTTGTATCTCTAACGGTTATCTAAATACTTATACAGCCGCATGTGAAACCACTCACTCACTCACTGATGGATGTATACAAATTCTAACATAGTTCTAGAAGTGCTGGAAACTTGAAATTTGGCACGCGGGTACCTTTTGTCGTGTAACCAACAGGAAAAAGTCTGAAAACTGGGAATTTTTGATTTTAAACCCCTCAAAAAAATTAAAAACCGGTTGAAACTGGTTAAAAACTGGTGTAGCTTTTTGCTTTCGAGCCGTCTAGCGACTAAACCGTTGTTAGTAGCTCAAATCTAATTTTTAACGGGTTTTAGCAAATTTTATGATCTACAGAATGGGCACATTATACTTCACCGCATCTCTACCGGTCCACCCGAAACATGCTCTCAAATTCGAAAATATTGTCAAATATCTGATGAATAATCGTTAGTGGGGAATGAAGTGCTCTACAAAAAAGGTCCAGTGACTTTTTGTCCTATCTCGTCTGGTTAAGCGTCAAAACGCGGGAATGTTTTGACATTCCAGAGATTTTTTTGCTTAAAATAAAGTTTCGAGCCTGATAGTGGCCGAACGGTAGGTCGTAGCTCAAATCTGATTGACCCATCAAATTAGCAAATTGCGCGATCTACATAAAAGGTCCAGTGACTTTTTGCTCTACCTCCAGTGGTTCAGCCGAAAAAACGTGATTATGTGCAATTTTTTTGTAATTTTTACGTGAAACTTTTGTTTTCGGGCTCGATAGCGGCGAAACCATTGGTCTGAGATCGAAATAAGACAAGCGTTGGAGTTAGGAAATGAGGTGATCTACAAAAATGTGCCAGTAACTCTTTACTCTATCTCCATTGGTTTGGCCGCAAAACGCGTTTTAAGTATTGATTTTTTAAGTTTTACGTGACATTTTTAAACTGCCCAGTGCAGTCTTTTGTCCTAAGCTCTGTACTGCCTAAATTATAGGTCGTAGCTTAAATCTGATGGCATAATCGAAAGAGAAAATTAAATTTTCGACAAGAAAGGTCCAGTCACTTTTTCTTGTATCTCTAACGGTTTAGCCGCAAATTGCCTTTAAATTCAAAACTTTGGTTAAATCTGGATAATTCGATGAAATAGGTATTCTTTTAACTCTAAGATCCCTAATCTAATGCTCGGACATAAACTTTCCCTGAATACCGCTAATCCAGTTAACGAGTGAATATACCCCACATTACAAATTGGCTGAACGTCAATAGTAGATAGGGACAGAGGAATATTTATTATGTTCACAGACACAATACCCTCTAAAAAAGGCCCAAGTGTGTCATTAACCCCCGGTAATATTAACCCCCCCCCGGGGATTTCCTGGTATGACCTGATAACCTCCTGTACATTCAACCCCCTGATGTGTTAACCCCCCTGGTAACATTAAACCCCCCCAGGGAATTTCCTGCCATGACCTCATGTCCGAATTTTACCAGTCACCAAATCTCTTAACCCCCCCCCTGGGAAGATCCTGGTATGACCAGATAACCCCCTGGAGACTTATCCCCCGGTAACGTTAACCCCCCCTGGGAATTTGTTCATATGACCAGACAATATCCTGACGAAATTAAACCCCCTCTTGTCTTAACCTCCTTAACATTAATCACCCACCCAGGGAATTTCTCGCCTTGACTAGATAGTCTCCTGGTGATATTAAACCCCCTGTTCGACTTAAAATACTGCCTTGAGGTCGGTTTTTATTATGTTTATACTAAACAATTCAAGATAGCTGACCCGTGCAGACTTTTCTCCCGAGCTCATTTCTGGCTAAACCATAGGTCGTAGATCAGATCTGAGGGCACAATCGAAAGACAAAATTAAATTTCCAACAAGAAAGGTCCAGTCACTTTTTGTCGTATCTCTAACGGTTTTAACCGCCAAAAATGCCCTCAAAGTCAAAAGTTTTTACGAATCCGTAAAAAAATCTATGAAAAAGGTCAATTTTTAAATCCCTTGTCATTTACTTAATGTCCGGACTTAACCAGTCACCGAATTCCGCTTATCCCCGAATTTGCAAGCGTTTACTTTGGGGGCCTGGGGGCGTAGCCCCCAGCGAGCCGAAGGCGAGTCTAAATACTTATACAGCCGCATGTGTAACTCACTCACTGACTGATGGATAGATACAAATTCTAACATAGTTCTAGAAGTGCTGGAAACTTGAAATTTGGCACGCAGGTACCTTTCGCCGTATAACCAACAGGAAAAGTCTGAAAACCGGGAATTTTTAATTTTAAACCCCTCAAAAAAATTAAAAACCGGTTGAAACTGGTTTAAAAACTGGTGTGTAGTTTTTTGCTTTCGAGCCGTCTAGCGACTAAACCGTTGGTAGTAGCTCAAATCTAATTTTTAAGGGGTTTTAGCAAATCTTTTGATCTACAGAATGGGCACATTATACTTCCCCGCATCTCTACCGGTCCACCCGAAACATGCTCTCAAATTCGAAAATTTTGTCAAATTTTTGACGATTGTCGCTTGTAGATTTTTGTTTGAGGCTCTGTAGCGTCTAAACCGTAGGTTGTAGCTCGGATCTGATGAACAATCGTTAGTGGGGAATGAAGTGCTCTACAAAAAAGGTCCAGTAACTTTTTGTCCTATCTCGTGTGGTTAAGCGTCAAAACGCGGGAATGTTTGAAATTCCAGAGATTTTTTTGCTTAAAATAAAGTTTCGAGCCTGATAGTGGTCGAACGGTAGGTCGTAGCTCAAATCTGATTGACCCATCAAACTAGCAAAATTGCGCGATCTACAGAAAAGGTCCAGTGACTTTTTGCTCTACCTCCAGTGGTTCGGCCGAAAAACGTGATTATGTGAAATTTTTTTGTAATTTTTACGTGAAACTTTTGTTTTCGGGCTCGATAGCGGCGAAACCATTGGTCTGAGATCGAAATAAGACAAGCGTTGGAGTTAGAAAATGAGGTGATCTACAAAAATGTGCCAGTAACATTTTGCCCTATCCTCAACGGTTTGGCCGCATAACGCGTTTTAAGTATTGATTTCTTAAGTTTTACGTGATATTTTTAAACTGCCCAGTGCAGCCTTTTGTCCTAAGCTCTGTACTGTCTAAATTATAGGTCGTAGCTTAAATCTGATGGCATAATCGAAAGACAAAATTAAATTTTCGACAAGAAAGGTCCAGTCACTTTTTTTTGTATCTCTAACGGTTTAGCCGCAAAATGCCCTTAAATTCAAAACTTTGGTTAAATCTGGATAATTCGATAAAATAGGTATTCTTTTAACTCCAAGATCCCTAATCTAATGCTCGGACATAAACTTTCCCTGAATACCGCTTATCCAGTTAACGAGTGAATATACCTCACATTACAAATTGGCTGAACGTTAGCTAAACGTCAATAGTAGATAGGGATAAAGTGAATTTTTACTATGTTCACAGACACAACATCTTCTACAATAGGCCCATGTGTCATTAACCTCAGATAACATTATCCCCCCCGGAAATTTCCTGGTATGACCAGATAACCTTTAGGATAAACTAAAACCCCTGATGTCTTAACCCCCGGTAACATTAACCCCCCTGGAATTTTCTGTTCTGACCAGAAACACTCCTGAGTAAATTAAACCCTCTGTTGTCTTAACCCCCGGTAACACTAACCCCCCTGGAATTTTCTTGTTTGACCAGATAACCTCCTGAGGAATTAAACCCCCTGATGTCTTAACCCCCGGTAACATTAACCCCCCCCCTGAAATTTTCTTGTCTGACCAGAAAACCTTCTGAGTAAATTAAACCCTCTGTTGTCTTAACCCCCGGTAACACTAACCACCCCCGTTGAATTTTCTTGTTTGACCAGATAACCTCCTGAGGAAATTAAACCCCCTGATGTCTTAACCCCCGGTAACATTATCACCCCTGGGAATTTCCTGGCATGACTAGATTAACTCCTGAATGTTTACAGAACAAACACCCTCCAAAAGCGGCCCAAGTGTCTTAACATTAAACCCCCTGGAATTACCAGGTATGACCAGATACTCTTCTGAGTAAATCAAATCCCCTGATGACTTAACCCCCGGTAACATTAAACCCTCCCCTAGAGAATTTCCTGGCATGACTAGATACACTCCTGAGAAAATTATACTCCCTAAGCAATTTTATAATACTGACTTAGGGTCGGTGTTTTATTATATTTACACTAAACATTTCACAATAGCTAACCAGTGCAGACTCTTCTTCAATGGTATGTCCTGGCTCTAAACGAGAAGTCATAGCTGAAATCCAATGATAAAATCAAAATAAACAGATTCTAATTCTAATTCTCGGAACTAACCGCTGATCCCCGAATTTGCAAGCGTAAATTTATTCGGTTATCCTTGAATTTAAGGCACTTACTTTGGGGGCCTGGGGGCGTAGCCCCCAGCGAGCTGAAGGCGAGTCTAATATATATACAACCGCATGTGTAACTGACTGACTCACTCACGTATACTAATTCTAACCTACTTCCAGATGAGTTAGAGACTTGAAATTTGGTACACAGATAGCTTTCCACGTGTAACCACCAGGAAAATCCCGAAAAGTGAGAATTTTTCATTTTCAACCCCTCAAAAAAATTCCCAAAAAATCGCGCATTCTTCACCCCTGCAGGCATTTTTTGTAAGCCCGATAGCGGGCGAACCGTTGGAGCTAGCTCGGATCTGACGGAAAATTCACGGTCAGGAATGAAGTGAACTACAAAAAAGGTTTAATGACTTTTTGCTCTATCTTCCATGGTTAAGCGACAAAACGCTCGAACATTTGAAATTCCAGAGATTTTTTCGATAAAAATAATGTTTCAAGCCCGATAGCGGCCGAACCGTTGGTCGTAGCTCAAATCTGATTGACCCGTCAAATTAGCAAATTGCGCGATGTACAGAAAAGGTCCAGTAATCTTTTGCCCTATCTCGATTGGTTTGGCCGAAAAAACGTGATTATGTACAATTTTGTTGTAACTTTTACGCGAAACTTTTGTTTTTGGGGTCGATAGCGGCGAAACCATTGGTCGGAGGTCAAAATAAGACTAACGTTTTATTTAGGAAATAAGATGACCTACAAAAAAGGTCCAGTGACTTTTTACTATATTTCCCTTAGTTTGACCGCAAAACGCGATTAAGTGAAAATATTGGACATTTTCGCCTAAAAATTTACATTCCGGGCTTGATAGCGGCTAAACGGTTGGTCGTAACTCAAAACAAATTTTAAACGGGATTTAGGAAATCACGTGATCTACAGAAAAGGTTCAGTGACTTCGGGAGTTGGCTGAGCGTTAGCTAAGCGTCAATAGTAGATAGGGACAGAGGAATATTTATTATGTTCACAGACACAATACCCTCTAAAAAAGGCCCAAGTGTGTCATTAACCCCCGGTAATATTAACCCCCCCCCGGGGATTTCCTGGTATGACCTGATAACCTCCTGTACATTCAACCCCCTGATGTGTTAACCCCCCTGGTAACATTAAACCCCCCCAGGGAATTTCCTGCCATGACCTCATGTCCGAATTTTACCAGTCACCAAATCTCTTAACCCCCCCCCCCTGGGAAGATCCTGGTATGACCAGATAAACCCCCTGGAGACTTATCCCCCGGTAACGTTAACCCCCCCTGGGAATTTGTTCATATGACCAGACAATATCCTGACGAAATTAAACCCCCTCTTGTCTTAACCTCCTTAACATTAATCACCCACCCAGGGAATTTCTCGCCTTGACTAGATAGTCTCCTGGTGATATTAAACCCCCTGTTCGACTTAAAATACTGCCTTGAGGTCGGTTTTTATTATGTTTATACTAAACAATTCAAGATAGCTGACCCGTGCAGACTTTTCTCCCCGAGCTCATTTCTGGCTAAACCATAGGTCGTAGATCAGATCTGAGGGCACAATCGAAAGACAAAATTAAATTTCCAACAAGAAAGGTCCAGTCACTTTTTTGTCGTATCTCTAACGGTTTAACCGCAAAATGCCCTCAAAGTCAAAAGTTTTTACGAATCCGTAAAAAAATCTATGAAAAAGGTCAATTTTTAAATCCCTTGTCATTTACTTAATGTCCGGACTTAACCAGTCACCGAATTCCGCTTATCCCCGAATTTGCAAGCGTTTACTTTGGGGGCCTGGGGGCGTAGCCCCCAGCGAGCCGAAGGCGAGTCTAATATATATACAACCGCATGTGTAACTGACTGACTCACTCACGTATACTAATTCTAACCTACTTCCAGATGAGTTAGAGACTTGAAATTTGGTACACAGATAGCTTTCCACGTGTAACCACCAGGAAAATCCCGAAAAGTGAGAATTTTTCATTTTCAACCCCTCAAAAAAATTCCCAAAAAATCGCGCATTCTTCACCCCTGCAGGCATTTTTTGTAAGCCCGATAGCGGGCGAACCGTTGGAGCTAGCTCGGATCTGACGGAAAATTCACGGTCAGGAATGAAGTGAACTACAAAAAAGGTTTAATGACTTTTTGCTCTATCTTCCATGGTTAAGCGACAAAACGCTCGAACATTTGAAATTCCAGAGATTTTTTCGATAAAAATAATGTTTTCAAGCCCGATAGCGGCCGAACCGTTGGTCGTAGCTCAAATCTGATTGACCCGTCAAATTAGCAAATTGCGCGATGTACAGAAAAGGTCCAGTAATCTTTTGCCCTATCTCGATTGGTTTGGCCGAAAAACGTGATTATGTACAATTTTGTTGTAACTTTTACGCGAAACTTTTGTTTTTTGGGGTCGATAGCGGCGAAACCATTGGTCGGAGGTCAAAATAAGACTAACGTTTTATTTAGGAAATAAGATGACCTACAAAAAAGGTCCAGTGACTTTTTACTATATTTCCCTTAGTTTGACCGCAAAACGCGATTAAGTGAAAATATTGGACATTTTCGCCTAAAAATTTACATTCCGGGCTTGATAGCGGCTAAACGGTTGGTCGTAACTCAAAACAAATTTTAAACGGGATTTAGGAAATCACGTGATCTACAGAAAAGGTTCAGTGACTTCGGGAGTTGGCTGAGCGTTAGCTAAGCGTCAATAGTAGATAGGGACAGAGGAATATTTATTATGTTCACAGACACAATACCCTCTAAAAAAGGCCCAAGTGTGTCATTAACCCCCGGTAATATTAACCCCCCCCCCGGGGATTTTCCTGGTATGACCTGATAACCTCCTGTACATTCAACCCCCTGATGTGTTAACCCCCCTGGTAACATTAAACCCCCCCAGGGAATTTCCTGCCATGACCTCATGTCCGAATTTTACCAGTCACCAAATCTCTTAACCCCCCCCCTGGGAAGATCCTGGTATGACCAGATAACCCCCTGGAGACTTATCCCCCGGTAACGTTAACCCCCCCTGGGAATTTGTTCATATGACCAGACAATATCCTGACGAAATTAAACCCCCTCTTGTCTTAACCTCCTTAACATTAATCACCCACCCAGGGAATTTCTCGCCTTGACTAGATAGTCTCCTGGTGATATTAAACCCCCTGTTCGACTTAAAATACTGCCTTGAGGTCGGTTTTTATTATGTTTATACTAAACAATTCAAGATAGCTGACCCGTGCAGACTTTTCTCCCGAGCTCATTTCTGGCTAAACCATAGGTCGTAGATCAGATCTGAGGGCACAATCGAAAGACAAAATTAAATTTCCAACAAGAAAGGTCCAGTCACTTTTTGTCGTATCTCTAACGGTTTAACCGCAAAATGCCCTCAAAGTCAAAAAGTTTTTACGAATCCGTAAAAAAATCTATGAAAAAGGTCAATTTTTAAATCCCTTGTCATTTACTTAATGTCCGGACTTAACCAGTCACCGAATTCCGCTTATCCCCGAATTTGCAAGCGTTTACTTTGGGGGCCTGGGGGCGTAGCCCCCAGCGAGCCGAAGGCGAGTCTAATATATATACAACCGCATGTGTAACTGACTGACTCACTCACGTATACTAATTCTAACCTACTTCCAGATGAGTTAGAGACTTGAAATTTGGTACACAGATAGCTTTCCACGTGTAACCACCAGGAAAATCCCGAAAAGTGAGAATTTTTCATTTTCAACCCCTCAAAAAAATTCCCAAAAAATCGCGCATTCTTCACCCCTGCAGGCATTTTTTTGTAAGCCCGATAGCGGGCGAACCGTTGGAGCTAGCTCGGATCTGACGGAAAATTCACGGTCAGGAATGAAGTGAACTACAAAAAAGGTTTAATGACTTTTTGCTCTATCTTCCATGGTTAAGCGACAAAACGCTCGAACATTTGAAATTCCAGAGATTTTTTCGATAAAAATAATGTTTCAAGCCCGATAGCGGCCGAACCGTTGGTCGTAGCTCAAATCTGATTGACCCGTCAAATTAGCAAATTGCGCGATGTACAGAAAAGGTCCAGTAATCTTTTGCCCTATCTCGATTGGTTTGGCCGAAAAACGTGATTATGTACAATTTTGTTGTAACTTTTACGCGAAACTTTTGTTTTTGGGGTCGATAGCGGCGAAACCATTGGTCGGAGGTCAAAATAAGACTAACGTTTTATTTAGGAAATAAGATGACCTACAAAAAAGGTCCAGTGACTTTTTACTATATTTCCCTTAGTTTGACCGCAAAACGCGATTAAGTGAAAATATTGGACATTTTCGCCTAAAAATTTACATTCCGGGCTTGATAGCGGCTAAACGGTTGGTCGTAACTCAAAACAAATTTTAAACGGGATTTAGGAAATCACGTGATCTACAGAAAAGGTTCAGTGACTTCGGGAGTTGGCTGAGCGTTAGCTAAGCGTCAATAGTAGATAGGGACAGAGGAATATTTATTATGTTCACAGACACAATACCCTCTAAAAAAGGCCCAAGTGTGTCATTAACCCCCGGTAATATTAACCCCCCCCCCGGGGATTTCCTGGTATGACCTGATAACCTCCTGTACATTCAACCCCCTGATGTGTTAACCCCCCTGGTAACATTAAACCCCCCCAGGGAATTTCCTGCCATGACCTCATGTCCGAATTTTACCAGTCACCAAATCTCTTAACCCCCCCCCCCTGGGAAGATCCTGGTATGACCAGATAACCCCCTGGAGACTTATCCCCCGGTAACGTTAACCCCCCCTGGGAATTTGTTCATATGACCAGACAATATCCTGACGAAATTAAACCCCCTCTTGTCTTAACCTCCTTAACATTAATCACCCACCCAGGGAATTTCTCGCCTTGACTAGATAGTCTCCTGGTGATATTAAACCCCCTGTTCGACTTAAAATACTGCCTTGAGGTCGGTTTTTATTATGTTTATACTAAACAATTCAAGATAGCTGACCCGTGCAGACTTTTCTCCCGAGCTCATTTCTGGCTAAACCATAGGTCGTAGATCAGATCTGAGGGCACAATCGAAAGACAAAATTAAATTTCCAACAAGAAAGGTCCAGTCACTTTTTGTCGTATCTCTAACGGTTTAACCGCAAAATGCCCTCAAAGTCAAAAGTTTTTACGAATCCGTAAAAAAAATCTATGAAAAAGGTCAATTTTTAAAATCCCTTGTCATTTACTTAATGTCCGGACTTAACCAGTCACCGAATTCCGCTTATCCCCGAATTTGCAAGCGTTTACTTTGGGGGCCTGGGGGCGTAGCCCCCAGCGAGCCGAAGGCGAGTCTAATATATATACAACCGCATGTGTAACTGACTGACTCACTCACGTATACTAATTCTAACCTACTTCCAGATGAGTTAGAGACTTGAAATTTGGTACACAGATAGCTTTCCACGTGTAACCACCAGGAAAATCCCGAAAAGTGAGAATTTTTCATTTTCAACCCCTCAAAAAAATTCCCAAAAAAATCGCGCATTCTTCACCCCTGCAGGCATTTTTTGTAAGCCCGATAGCGGGCGAACCGTTGGAGCTAGCTCGGATCTGACGGAAAATTCACGGTCAGGAATGAAGTGAACTACAAAAAAGGTTTAATGACTTTTTGCTCTATCTTCCATGGTTAAGCGACAAAACGCTCGAACATTTGAAATTCCAGAGATTTTTTCGATAAAAATAATGTTTCAAGCCCGATAGCGGCCGAACCGTTGGTCGTAGCTCAAATCTGATTGACCCGTCAAATTAGCAAATTGCGCGATGTACAGAAAAGGTCCAGTAATCTTTTGCCCTATCTCGATTGGTTTGGCCGAAAAACGTGATTATGTACAATTTTGTTGTAACTTTTACGCGAAACTTTTGTTTTTGGGGTCGATAGCGGCGAAACCATTGGTCGGAGGTCAAAATAAGACTAACGTTTTATTTAGGAAATAAGATGACCTACAAAAAAAGGTCCAGTGACTTTTTACTATATTTCCCTTAGTTTGACCGCAAAACGCGATTAAGTGAAAATATTGGACATTTTCGCCTAAAAATTTACATTCCGGGCTTGATAGCGGCTAAACGGTTGGTCGTAACTCAAAACAAATTTTAAACGGGATTTAGGAAATCACGTGATCTACAGAAAAGGTTCAGTGACTTCGGGAGTTGGCTGAGCGTTAGCTAAGCGTCAATAGTAGATAGGGACAGAGGAATATTTATTATGTTCACAGACACAATACCCTCTAAAAAAGGCCCAAGTGTGTCATTAACCCCCGGTAATATTAACCCCCCCCCCGGGGATTTCCTGGTATGACCTGATAACCTCCTGTACATTCAACCCCCTGATGTGTTAACCCCCCTGGTAACATTAAACCCCCCCAGGGAATTTCCTGCCATGACCTCATGTCCGAATTTTACCAGTCACCAAATCTCTTAAACCCCCCCCCCTGGGAAGATCCTGGTATGACCAGATAACCCCCTGGAGACTTATCCCCCGGTAACGTTAACCCCCCCTGGGAATTTGTTCATATGACCAGACAATATCCTGACGAAATTAAACCCCCTCTTGTCTTAACCTCCTTAACATTAATCACCCACCCAGGGAATTTCTCGCCTTGACTAGATAGTCTCCTGGTGATATTAAACCCCCTGTTCGACTTAAAATACTGCCTTGAGGTCGGTTTTTATTATGTTTATACTAAACAATTCAAGATAGCTGACCCGTGCAGACTTTTCTCCCGAGCTCATTTCTGGCTAAACCATAGGTCGTAGATCAGATCTGAGGGCACAATCGAAAGACAAAATTAAATTTCCAACAAGAAAGGTCCAGTCACTTTTTGTCGTATCTCTAACGGTTTAACCGCAAAATGCCCTCAAAGTCAAAAGTTTTTACGAATCCGTAAAAAAATCTATGAAAAAGGTCAATTTTTAAATCCCTTGTCATTTACTTAATGTCCGGACTTAACCAGTCACCGAATTCCGCTTATCCCCGAATTTGCAAGCGTTTACTTTGGGGGCCTGGGGGCGTAGCCCCCAGCGAGCCGAAGGCGAGTCCTAATATACTATACAGCCGCATGTGTAACTCACTCACGTATACAAATTCTAACGTACTTCTAGAAGTGCTGGAAACACGAAATTTGGCACGTAGTTGGCTTTTGCCGTGAAACCACCGGGGAAAAGTCTGAAAACCGGAATTTTTTTTGTTTTAAACCCCTCAAAATGAGTCGAAAACACGTTAAAATTGACCAATAGTTAGGGACAGAGATGGTAGTAAGGGATGGAGCACCGAGTTCTGTACGGTACTCAACAGAGCAAAATAGGCAGATTATGAACAGTAAACGTTTTATATTATTTCACCTCTCTTTGATTCTTTTCATTTCTTGGTGGTTATTCTATCCAACGTTGATAACTATCGCGATTGGTCTTTTATTCTACTTTGAACGGTTTAGTCGCAGTCAGCAACATCAGATTGGCAGATAGGGACATAGTTAACATCGCCTTTGGTTTAAATTGTCTGACATTTTTACTGGTTTCAGATTCAATCTCTTCTTAGTTGACAGTTAATATCCTGGTCTCCCTATTCATATACGATTTTTCCTTTCCTTTCCGATTTCTTTTCTCACTTTTTACAAACACTACAGTTCCTCTTCATTTTTGTCTTACTAGTTTAAGTTTATTTTAGAGTAGCTAGCTCTGTACGGTACGTAACAAGGCAAGATAGGCAGGCTCTTGTTAGGAAAACCTTTATATTATTTCATATGTTTTGATTCGTTTATTTATTGGTTGTTATTCTATACTAAGTTGATAGTAATCACGATTAGTTTTATCCTACCTTGAACGGTTCAGTTGCAAAAGGTGGGTGCCAGCAACATTAGTAGATAGGGAAAGAGTGAACATCGTTTTTTGTTTAAATTTTCTCGCTTTCTTATTGGTTTCAGATTTAATCTCTTTTCACTTGACAGTAACCTCTTGGTTTACCTATTCATATACGAATTTGCTCTCCTTTCCGTTTTCTTTTCTCGCTTTTTACAAACTCTACAGTTCCTTTTATATTTTGTATTACAGTTTATTTAACATAACAATGTCTTTCTCTTGTGTTGTGAAGGGCTCCTTCCATCAGGGAGACGAACAGTTATTTCCTACGAGCAAAAACGCTCAGTGCACTTCGAATTCTGCTTGTGCCCTTGTATGGAAGGCGCTTGGTTTTGAGTTTTCTTCAACGGCCATCGATACGATTCTCATCGCTGGTGACTGTATTTACAGAACATTAAGAGATCAGAATCGTGTGGGTGGAAATCGGTACTTGTGCACTGATGAACTTCCAGCCGAATTCTCCATCCAGGGCCAAACCGTAGCCGTTGAAGAAAATGTATTTGTGCACGATGCCTTATATCCTGTGACAGAGGAGGATATAAGCGAAAGTGTTATCTCTCTGTCCAATGTTTTAGAATCTCTGATGGCCGTGGAAAGTCAAAACATTGGATTTTTGTTTACTGGACAAACAGTGACAGTTGCTTTTTGGCGCTCTCAGGAACAACTGTACCTATTTGATCCACATCCAGTAAACGAAAATCGAACACATGATTTGGAAAATGATATCAACAACCTGGCACGGCTCTTTCAGTGTGATACTTTTCCTGCTTTGGCCTCGTTGTTGTTGTCCAACGCTGCTCTTGATGGATCTGTAAGACAGTACTCTATTACTAGACTCACATTTAGATCATCAACATTCAGTGAAAATATACAAAACCTCACAATGCACGAAACCGCTAACAATTCCGCAATAAAACCTAAAGATTTTGGAAGACCCAAGAAAATAAAACCTGGACGCCCGAAAATACTGAAAACTACTAGAGAAGAGCAAGTGAGAGAGGCGAAAAAGCGATACTCTCAGCAAAATCCTGAAACCAATCGTGACGCTGTTCGTCGTTATACCGAGAAACATCCCGAGGTTAACAGAGCCGCAGTTCGGCGCTACGAAGATCGACATGCCGGCGCAGGTCAGGACAGGGTTCAGGTATTTCGTCTGATGAAACCAAAGATCAGCGAATTTCGACATTTACCTAACTCACTTGCTCGAAACATTGTTGCACAAGGGCCTATGGCACACTGGAGCGGAAAGTTGTTATGCGACATAAATGCATACAAATTGAAAAAAAAACCTGCCTTTTTGAAGATGATATATTTGTATGTTCACACTGCGAAGCACGTCTGTTCGAGGAAGAAAAGGATAGGAAAAAAATGGTGTTGTGGTGAAGGTGCGTACAACGTAACACGTTTGCCCCCTCTCAGTGCACCATTTTATTCAAATCGACATTTCCTCAATAGAGCGCGCGCCTACAACGACCTATTTTCTTTTTGCGCCCTCGAAATTTCTGGTGGGTATCGGCACCCTAGTGGACTTTCTTTCTTCAAGATCGAAGGAAGAATGTACCATCAGGTGCACAGTTTGGACGCTCCCGGCCAACGGTTTGCTACTAAGGTGGGAGACGTCCAATTTGTTAACCGGTGCCGCCTATACATTGACGACGGCGAAGAGCGCAGGAACATTGCCATGGGTAGATCACTTGATGTTGGAACTATTGACACCATTGCCAATTACTTGGATTCGATCAATCCTTTCATCGGTGATTTCCGGCGATTAGGTAATGAGCCATCGGTAAACGCTCATTTGGAGTTCCAGGTAACAAGTCGAGCTACTCATGGTAATGTTCATGGCGACAGGAAAACTCCCCGTTCTGATTCCTAAGGCAGTAGGCTAGAGGGTCTGCCAAAACAAAACTCCTCGTCGATGTAAATAGGTTTCCTGTAAATATGTAAATACAGGGTGTATATTATGTCTGGAAACACCCAAATATATCCTTTAATAATTTAAATATAAATTTGAAACCTCTTACAATCGTGATAGAGATTGGGCATCTACTTTTTGGAACAATGTTTTGTTATGTCACACCAACGGGGGACGTCCTGCCGAGGGTATCGTGAATATTCTTAATGGAAGCCTATACCTTGTGATACATAATTTTAAAGGTAATAGCTTACTGAATTGAATGCCACAAACCGCATCTCAAAGGAAGTATTCTATCAGAAAATAGAGCATTTTTAGTATTGAAAATTTACTGATGTTCAACAATGTAATTTTAACATGGTTCTTGCCACAAAATGTGTTACACTAATTTTTTAGCATTTTTTAAATGTTCAATTAAAATAAAATAAACAATTTATTTTTAAGCTGGTTTCATTAGTACAAATTTACCAGTTTTTATTACAATGAATAAAACTTATGAGTCACTTTCTCTGATTACTTATGAATCTGTACTTGGGGTTTTCCAGTCAGCAGGAAGGTTTAAAGAGACAAAGGTCACTAGCCTATGAGAAACATTATTGTGTTATTAATCATCTGGTCTACAGGTTTCAGTTTGTTGAGCATGGAGCTTTCACTAGACAGGTCTAAGCTTGGGAATTACAAATGGACAAAGGTCATATCATTCCTGTCGAGTTAATCAGTGTCTCTGAAGCATTGCTGTCAACAAGTTATCTAATTACAGTAGTTCAGTTTTTATTTGGCATTTTAATGGAATTTTCTGAAAGAGAACGAATTACTCTGTTGATGATGCGAGGATATGGCGATCGTCAAAGATCTTATCGGGAAGTTTGTAATTTGTTTAATGACACTTTCCCAGAAAGGAATCCCATAAGTGTTTCAACAATATCAAAAACTATTGAGCGTTTTGAAATGACAGGGAGTGTACGTAATCGGCCAAAGTCGGGTAGGATACAATCTGCAACAGATGAAGAACATGCACTAGATGTTTTGCAAACATTTATTGAAGACCCACATACATCGCTCAGAAAAGCTGCACAGCAACATGATATGCACCCTATGTCTGTGAGTAAGATTTTGAAAATTAATAAATACAAACCATTTAAAGTTCATTTAGTCCAACAGTTAAGTGAGGATGATTACGACAGAAGAGTTGAGTTTTGTGAACTTGTGATGCGCAAATGTGATGACAATAGAGATTTTCTGACCAACATACTATTTTCTGATGAGGCAACTTTTTTCCTAAATGGCAATGTTAACAGGCACAATTGCCGTTACTGGGCTAGTGAAAACCCACATTGGATTACTGAGTCCCATTCACAGCAACCACAAAAACTGAACGTATGGTGTGGAATTTTAGGTAACAAAATTGTTGGACCCTTTTTCATCAATGGAAATTTAAATGCCGAACTTTACTACAATATGCTCCAAAATGAAATAATCCCAGCTATTCAAATTGCATCAGGAGAATACTTTGATAATGTATGGTTTCAGCAGGATGGTGCTCCACCCCATTATGGGAGACAGGTAAGAGAGTATTTGGATTTAAGGTTTCCTCATAAATGGATTGGCCGAAGAGGAGAAATCGAATGGCCTCCAAGATCTCCGGATTTGTCACCAATCGATTATTTCCTATGGGGTCATTTAAAATCCAATGTTTATAGAAGAAAGCCTCATAATTTGGAAGACCTAAGAAACAGGATTATAGAGGAGATTGCTTTGATAACTGAAGAAATGTTAGGCAACTCTGTCGAATCATTTTACACAAGATTGGCTCATTGTCAAACCGTAGAAGGAACACAGTTCGAAAAATTGCTTTGAGACCAAATGCAGGTAAAACGTTTGTTGTAAGACTTTTCTAACAGCATACATTATTTTTTATTTGTAATAAGAAATCAATAACATAAGTATTTCCATAATTGTACTGTAATAAAAACTGGCAAATTTGTGCTAATAGAACCAGCTTAAAATGAAATTTTTGTTTTATTTAATTGAACATTTAAAAAAATGCTAAAAAATTAGTGTAACACATTTTGTGGCAAGAACCATGTTAAAATTACATTGTTGAACATCAGTAAATTTTCAATACTAAAAATGCTCTATTTTCTGATAGAATAATTCCCTTGAGATGTGGTTTGTGGCATTCAATTCAGTAAGCTATTACCTTTAAAATTATGTATCACAAGGTATAGGCTTCCATTAAGAATATTCACGATACCCTCGGCAGGACGTCCCCCGTTGGTGTGACATAACAAAACATTGTTCCAAAAAGTAGATGCCCAATCTCTATCACGATTGTAAGAGGTTTCAAATTTATATTTAAATTATTAAAGGATATATTTGGGTGTTTCCAGACATAATATACACCCTGTATATGGTCTCCATGTTTGCCGGCCCTCCCGTGGTGAGACTGGATATGTCATGCTTACATTTAAAGCATTGACAAACTAACGGGCAAACAACAGTTTTAACAACAATAAGTTATTACCAAACCATTTGTCACAACTAAATATGAATATTTGTACACGATATGAGTGGACATCATTAATCAACGCTATCTGTAATTCTGTTAATAGTATATGGCATATGGTCTCCGTGTTTGCCGGCCTCCCCGTAGCGAGACTGGATATGTCATGCTTACATTTAAAGCATTGACAAACTAACGGGCAAACAACAGTTTTAACAACAATAAGTTATTACCAAACCATTTGTCACAACTAAATATGAATATTTGTACACGATATGAGTGGACATCATTAATCAACGCTATCTGTAATTCTGTTAATAGTATATGGCATATGGTCTCCGTGTTTGCCGGCCTCCCCGTAGCGAGACTGGATATGTCATGCTTACATTTAAAGCATTGACAAACTAACGGGCAAACAACAGTTTTAACAACAATAAGTTATTACCAAACCATTTGTCACAACTAAATATGAATATTTGTACACGATATGACGTGGACATCATTAATCAACGCTATCTGTAATTCTGTTAATAGTATATGGCATATGGTCTCCGTGTTTGCCGGCCTCCCCGTGGCGAGACTGGATATGTCATGCTTACATTTCAAGCATTGACAAACTAACGGGCAAACAACAGTTTTATCGATTATAAGTTGCTAGCACATAATTTGACACAAGTACACTCGTATGTACCGCTAATTCTCTGAACTTGCACACGCTATGCGAGAACAATATTAATTAATGTGGTAATGATATATGGTCTCAATGAGACAGAATAAACCACGAAAAAATTGAAACCATTGGAGAACTAACACGCAATCAAAAGTATAATAACTTTTAATACCAATCAATACACAATTACAGACCAGTAAATATTTCTAATTGCAAACGAAATTGTTCCACTAAGAGGTATCAACTTTAATCACCGAATAATAAATATTTTCTAAATATTTTGAAGTATTATCCGGACTCTCTGTATTGAGACCGGCTATACACTATTGTAAGAAGCATTGGACAACCACGGTGCAAAAACAAAATTTTTGCCTCAAATTGCTATTTATCTTATTTATTTATTTGGTCTCCGTATTTGAGCATTGACAAAACTAACAGGTAAAGAACAGTTTTATCAACTAAAAGTTACTAGCAACTAATTTGACACAAGCATATGTACCGCTAAATCTCCCAACTTGCACAAGTGATGCGTAAACATTATTAGTAACGGTTTGACTGCTATCGGACCCGGAAGTCTCAATTTTCACGTAAAAATTAAAAGAATTTCGCACGTAATTGCGTTTCACGGCCTACTCAAGGGAGATACAGCAAAATATTATTTTAACTTTATTGTAGACCACACTATACACTAAATATTGTTTGATAATGTGTTTCCCACGAGAAAGCACACAGTTTAAAGCTTTCACAAACTAACGGGTAAACAAAAGTTTCAACACCAATAAGTTATTACCAAATCATTTGACACAAGTATACACAGAACTTAATATGCAAATTTGTAAACGATATGAAAGAACATCATTGAATAACGACGATAACTGTAATTCCGTTAATAATATATGGTCTCCGTGTTTGAGGGCCTCGCCGTGGCGAGACTGGATACGTCATGATTGCATTTAAAGCATTGACAAACTAACGGACAAACAAGTTTTATCAACTGTAAGTTATTATTAACTAATTTGACACAAATATACGTACCGCTAAATCTCCCAACTTGCACACGTGATGTGTAAACAATATTCAATAAGTTATTACCAAATCATTTGACACAAGTATATAAAACAACTAAATTTGTACACGATATGAGTGAACATCATTAACCAACGATTGCTATAATTTTGTTAATAATATATGGTCTCAGTGTTTGCCGGCCTCCCCGTGGCGAGACTGGATACGTCGTGCTTACAATATATGACTATTACTAACGGCGCAAACAACATTTTTATGAGCTAAAAGTTACTTGCAACTAATTTGACAGAAATATATGTAGCGATAAATCTCCCAACCTGCACACGTGATGCGTAAACATTATTACTAACGGTTTGACCGCTATCGGACCCGAAATCTCAATTTTCACGTTAAATTTTACCAGAATTTCGAACGTAATCGCGTTTTACGTGCCTAAACACGGTAGATACTGCAAAATACTACTTGAGTTTTTTGTAGACAACATTATACACTAAATACTGTTTAATAATGTGTTTTACCACGAGAAATGACACAGTAGGGGACACGTAAATGGAAAAACATCAAGTCCGAATTGAACCACCAACCAAATCGCTCCTGTCCCCGAATTCCGCTTATCCCCGAAGTTAGCCAATACCCAAATGGGGCCTGGGGGCGTAGCCCCCAGCGAGCCGAAGGCGAGTCTAATATATATACAACCGCATGTGTAACTGACTGACTCACTCACGTATACTAATTCTAACCTACTTCCATGATGAGTTAGAGACTTGAAATTTGGTACACAGATAGCTTTCCACGTGTAACCACCAGGAAAATCCCGAAAAGTGAGAATTTTTCATTTTCAACCCCTCAAAAAAAATTCCCAAAAAATCGCGCATTCTTCACCCCTGCAGGCATTTTTTGTAAGCCCGATAGCGGGCGAACCGTTGGAGCTAGCTCGGATCTGACGGAAAATTCACGGTCAGGAATGAAGTGAACTACAAAAAAGGTTTAATGACTTTTTGCTCTATCTTTCCATGGTTTAAGCGACAAAACGCTCGAACATTTGAAATTCCAGAGATTTTTTCGATAAAAATAATGTTTCAAGCCCGATAGCGGCCGAACCGTTGGTCGTAGCTCAAATCTGATTGACCCGTTCAAATTAGCAAATTGCGCGATGTACAGAAAAGGTCCAGTAATCTTTTGCCCTATCTCGATTGGTTTGGCCGAAAAACGTGATTATGTACAATTTTGTTGTAACTTTTACGCGAAACTTTTGTTTTTGGGGTCGATAGCGGCGAAACCATTGGTCGGAGGTCAAAATAAGACTAACGTTTTATTTAGGAAATAAGATGACCTACAAAAAAGGTCCAGTGACTTTTTACTATATTTCCCTTAGTTTGACCGCGCAAAAACGCGATTAAGTGAAAATATTGGACATTTTCGCCTAAAAAATTTACATTCCGGGCTTGATAGCGGCTAAACGGTTGGTCGTAACTCAAAACAAATTTTAAACGGGATTTAGGAAATCACGTGATCTACAGAAAAGGTTCAGTGAACTTCGGGAGTTGGCTGAGCGTTAGCTAAGCGTCAATAGTAGATAGGGACAGAGGAATATTTATTATGTTCACAGGACACAATACCCTCTAAAAAAGGCCCAAGTGTGTCATTAACCCCCGGTAATATTAACCCCCCCCGGGGATTTCCTGGTATGACCTGATAACCTCCTGTACATTCAACCCCCTGATGTGTTAACCCCCCTGGTAACATTAAACCCCCCAGGGAATTTCCTGCCATGACCTCATGTCCGAATTTTACCAGTCACCAAATCTCTTAACCCCCCCCCTGGGAAGATCCTGGTATGACCAGATAACCCCCTGGAGACTTATCCCCCGGTAACGTTAACCCACCCTGGGAATTTGTTCATATGACCAGACAATATCCTGACGAAATTAAACCCCCTCTTGTCTTAACCTCCTTAACATTAATCACCCACCCAGGGAATTTCTCGCCTTGACTAGATAGTCTCCTGGTGATATTAAACCCCCTGTTCGACTTAAAAATACTGCCTTGAGGTCGGTTTTTATTATGTTTATACTAAACAATTCAAGATAGCTGACCCGTGCAGACTTTTCTCCCGAGCTCATTTCTGGCTAAACCATAGGTCGTAGATCAGATCTGAGGGCACAATCGAAAGACAAAATTAAATTTCCAACAAGAAAGGTCCAGTCACTTTTGTCGTATCTCTAACGGTTTAACCGCAAAATGCCCTCAAAGTCAAAAGTTTTTACGAATCCGTAAAAAAATCTATGAAAAAGGTCAATTTTTAAATCCCTTGTCATTTACTTAACAGTGTTCATATTAATATTTATATTTATATGAGGCTTGTCCTCTCTGCCGAGAACTTATCATTACAAATATCTCTGTTTACCTCTCATATTAGTGTAATACTAAAGATACTTCAAGCATTATATTTATATAAAATATTGATGTTGTACTGATTGGTTGTGTGTTAGTGAAGCCTATGACTAAGGGTCCTGCAAAATGCCTGTTTTGTCTCTTCGTTAGTCCCCAGGATATTTTGCAAATACCTGTATTTTTTCATAAGTAAGATAGAGTTCAAATAACAATTCAGGAGAGGGCTGAGCATTAACAAAAGTAAATATATCTAGAATCAATTGAGCTGTAAATTTGTTGTTTTACATGAAAATGGTATTTCTAAAAAGTCAAAATTCAGTTAGATATTGGTGTATGTCCCTTCATGGGACCATTGCTGGACCATATCACCCGAAATATATCTTGGTGAATCTAGGGAGCTGCAGTACTCCAAGCATAATAAAAGTGCAACTTGGAGGAAAAATATTTGGTGGTAGTTTTATCAAAGGTTCATGGGGTACACAAAACACCCAACAGGATACAACCAGGATTGTAAACTACTAGTAAGCCGTCGTTTAAAGCAAGCCTTCTATAAACATCCTAGATTATAAATTTTATCTATTTAAACTAGCAATGACTCGTTATGTAACAGTGGAGTATGATCACTGTAAAAACTCTTTTATCATTTTTAATAGTGATAATAATTAATGTGATTCATTATATCACGTTTATAAAATACTTATTAAATTATTTAAAGTTTAAAGAAATACTCAAGATTGGGAATTCAATTTAAAGAACTAAATTATGTATTATTGAAGTTATGGAACCTAGAATAATGGGTACATTTACACCTATTATTACATATTCTTAGCATCTAAGACAGAAATAAAAGCCATTATGTTAATTTATGAGTAGTTGGGCAAAATCAAAAATCAATACTAAAAGAACACAAGAGTACTGAAATTATATCCCTGAATGTACTCTATGAAAAATTTAAGGGGAGCACTTCGTAAAAAATCTCAAAAATTACAAATTTTTTTTTTTTTTTTTATTAAAGTTTGGAATTTCCCGATAACAATGGTGGTATTAAATTTTTTTTATGATGACTAGAAGTGTCCGAAATATTTTTTTTTAAATAGGCCTGCAGGCAGTTTCGGGCCTGTAGCAGTCACACTTTGAATGGTGCTGTTATAGTACTACTTCGTTGCAGTCATGTTCATGATTTGGTTGGCAGTGACAGTTTGTTATGTCAACAACTTACACTAACCAACAAAACATCTGTTTTATAACCATTGCTTATAACCTAGGTAGCATACATGTTTTGGTTACTGACATTTCTGTTTTAGAGAGTGAAAATTACGTAAATGATTATGGTTTTTTGTGAGTTTAGTGGAGAGTTCTGAGTATTTTTTTGTTATAAGTGTAGTGAATTTTATAATGCCACGTTTCAAAGCCTGCTTTCAAGAAACGCGTTTTCAAAGGAAATCAACATAACCCTCCAACTAGTCCTAGGCCTAGTTTCTCAGGATCAAGTAACAATCGAGGTACCAATACTCCAAATGTGGATAGGCCAAGACCTCAAAGTGCATCTTCTAAGAAGGTCAGTCCTTTTTTGAAACAGTACCAATTGAATGAAAATGATGAGTCTGAAAACTGTATAGTTAATATAGGATTGTTGAATGAGGCTCTTAGTAACGTTTCAGTGTGTAAAAAATTGCCATGGCCAACTTGTTTACAAAGTAAAACACATTGTAGGCCTAGCATCAAAAAATTATAGTCAGCTGTTCTGATTGTGAAAACACTATTACTGTGACAAACTCTGAATTAGTCAGGCCTAACACTAATCAGAATGAAGCAAAGTCTGATAGGCCTAACACATTTTATGACCTAAATCTTCGTTTGGTTTATGCTATGCGTAACATAGGCAAAGGTTAGAGTGGCTGCGGAGAAAATTTGCGCTTTTATGAATCTTACACCTCCGCCTTTGAGATATCATGAACATGAGCATTACTTGGGTTTCAATTGCTGAGTTAGTGTGTAAGAAGTCAATGCAAAGTGCTGTGCAAGAAGCTGTATCGGATAATGATGGTTGCAGAGACCTCGCTATAGCTGCTGATGGCTCATGGCAGAAGCGGGGTCACCTTTCACTAAATGGAGTGGTATCAGTGACATCTTTATCAACCGGTAAGGTCCTAGACATCGAGATTTTATCTAAATATTGCAGATGCACTAATAGACTAAACAACACGCATGGTGATGGCTGTATCGCAAACTTTGAAGGTTCTAGTGGAGCCATGGAAGTTGCTGGAGCAGTCGCAATTTTTCAGCGCTCGCAGGCATTGTATGAGGCTCGTTACCTTGAATACCTTGGTGATGGAGACAGCAAGGCGTACTCCAGTGTATGCGAAAGCCAAGCCCTATGGTGATACTGCCATAACAAAGATAGAATGCATAGGCCATGTCCAGAAAACGGATGGGATCGAGATTAAAAAATCTAAAAGCTAAGACTAAAACACTCCCTGACGGCTCACGACTTGGCGGCAAGAACAAGCTAACAGATTCTGCCATTATTCAGCTCCAAAAATACTACGGATTGGCAATTAGACGCAACACAAACTCTGTTGAAGACATGAAAAAAGCCATTTGGGCAGAGTTTTTCCATGTGATGTCTTCTAATGAAAGGCCTCAACATGGACTATGTCCAGATGATGAAGAAACCTGGTGTAAGTACCGCAAAGCCGTAAAATCCAATGAAAACTATGATCATGGCAGCCATTTTCACTTGCCTGAAAACCTAATGACATTTATTAAACCTATTTTTCAAGATCTAGCCAATCCAACTCTACTGGGCAAATGTACTAAGGGAAAAACTCAAAATCCCAATGAGTCCCTCAACAATGTCATTTGGACCTACATACCTAAAAGAACATTTGTGGAGATTAAAACTTTGAAATTTGGCATATATGAAGCTGTTACAGCTTTTAATGATGGCTACATTGGCAAATGCAAAGTATTTCAAGAAATAGGAGTGTCACCAGGGCAGCATTTTATTACAGCAATGAAAAAGCTTGACCGGCGGCGAATTTGGAAGGCAGAGAAAGCTCAAGAAGATATAGAGAAAAAAATTAGACAGAAGAAAAACTTACTAAAAAGAAGTCTGGAGGATGAATATGAGGAGCAGGAAGGAGATCAGCCAGCCTATGCACCTGGAATGTACTGAAAAAGGTAATAAAGCAGTATTTTTTCCGTTTTTTGTGTTTTTCCGAAAGTTGCGGTTTTCAATACAAAAGTACATGTTTCTCAAAAACTACAAATGGTAGGAATATGAAATTTTTTTTTGTATGTTTGTAGCACTGTTTTACATATGTGGAACCACTAAAAACATCACATTTCACTGAGTTCAATATTTATATACATACATATACACATATTTATATAGGTTTTTGACAAGCGTTAAAACAAAAAATATATAACTTTTAGGGTATATGCCAAAAAAAATTTTTTTTTTTTTGGTTCCACGTGTTCCCCTAGAAGCCCTCTTTAAAATGAAAAAAAGAATTATGAAGATACCTCAAGTAGTTCTTGAGATAAGTGTACCTATGTTAACATTACGAAGATAGGGCGAAGTGCTCCCCTTAATATAGCCCTTAAATTTACCTTCGAGCCGTTGGTCCCAAGGATAAGTGTTGGAGAGGACTTCATAGCCCTAACTTTAATCTTTTCTTTACTTTGCTTCGCGCATTAAAATTTTTTAATTTATTTAATATTAATAGAAGTATATCTTTAAGAATTGTTTTAGATGCTTATTCTTTTCTATTTTCAATTAATTGGCGGTGAATTTCATTCAATCGCTAATAAACAAGGTTGAGAAAAATCGAGCTTGAGTTGCACAACTGCTGATGTAGAAAGAGAATCCCCCTCTCTGTATCAAAGCCCCTCTCTTTCTCTCTCAATGTGTGAATGTTGGTTTTAGCCGCTACACATCAACCCTTTCTATCATATATAATCCTGTTACTCTCCCCACTCAGTGTGGTGAGCCACACCCCGCTTCCGCTCGCCCGTACCAAGCTAGCTTAACAAAGAACGTGCTCCCATTGGAGCGGAGCGGGGCCCGACTCACGGAGAGAGAGCAAGGAAAGGCAAAGAAAGAACGTGGATGGCCAGCCATAGTGAAAATATATATATATATATATATATATATATATATATATTTGAGAAGAAAAAAAAACAAGGGGACAAACGCAGACAAAACTACCCAGAAAGGTTGCCTACTCAGGTGCACCTGGAGAACAAAACTATAAGTGGTCAACCCAGACTTATGGGTAAAATTAAAAATCTTTATAAATTTAAGTTAGATAGAATTTAGAGCGCCAAATTTCAAACAGGAAAAGCCAAAATCACCCGGAGTCCTGTGGCACAGGGCGGGTTTCCTGAAAGGATAGAATTAACCTAAACTTAACAACTTAAAACTAGATAACAAACTGGATAACAATACTTAAATAACAGGCACACTGAGACAATATCACAGCAGGGTATCACAGAGAAATAATGTCCTCAGGTAGGAAAACCTTAGTAGCCCGCCATGGCACCGGTGTAAGGACCCGGCCCAAGAATCATGGGAGAGGCGGACATTGGAGCTGGAGCTCGTGAACCTCGTCAGTTGACACAGCCGTGTTTAGCCAGACATTTGGGGCAGAACAAAACCCAAAACAAAAACCCAAAACTAAATAAAAGGGTAAAACAAACAAAATAAACTTCACTAGTAACGGTGCTGAACAGAAATGAAAGTCGCTACTCTCTCGATCCAGTCGCAGACGACACCAAAGCCTCGAAGAGTCAAACGAGAGCAAACACCAACAACACAAAATAAAACACTATAACAAAAAAAGAGTCGGGAAAAACCGAAGGGGGTACGAGAATTTGACCCGGCTCAGACACCCCCCCCCCAAAAGGGAGACTCCCCTCTCCAACAAGGAAACTCAAGAAGCTCTCCCCAGTTAAGGAATTCCCCGGCAAGGCTTTAGATGAGAAATATGTGCCTTTCGATAAAACTTGCCGGTTTGGGGATCTCCCAACAGAGCCGTCACCGGAGTCAGAAACCTAAAGATACGGTGGGGGCCTGTCCACCGATAAGACAACTTTGCAGCCCTTTTGTCCACGGCCGAACTGGTCGGATGAGCTCTACAATATACAAGTTCCCCCTCTCGGAAAGGGTTAGCCACACGCCCCTTGTTATACTTCCTCCTCAGCAATTCCCTAGCCCTGAAAAGATTTCGCCGGGCAGCTGCCCAAGTGCTAGCAACATCAGGAGTTCCAGGCGGGTGGCAGAAGGTCCCCAATCCTCCAAATATTAGCCAAAGGGTTGTTGGGTGGAAACCCAAACAACAACTCGAAGGGCACCGCCTTGTGACTTTCATGAACAGCTGTGTTAAAAGCAAATTGAATCCAAGGGAGTTCTTGGTCCCCACGCCTCGTGATTTTTAGCATGGAAAGCGATGAGGGCTGATCGCAGATTACGGTTTAAAACGCTCTGCGTGGGAGGGCTGTGGGTAGTAAGGCGAAGTCGTCACATGGCGGATACCGTGCCCAAAGCACATTCCTCTTGAATTCATTGGACAAAAACTGAGTTCCATTATCGGATACTATAGTGGCGGGAATTCCGAAATGTTGGAAAAGATTGGTACGGAGCACCTTAGTCGTGAGCTGAGCTGTGGCGCTTCGTAACGGAAACAACCAGACGAACTTGGAGAAAGCATCTACACAGACAAGCAGGAACTTATTACCCGACTTGCTACGAGGGAAAGCCCCAACGTAGTCGATGAAAAGCTTCTCCAGAGGTCTCTCCGCCACTTCAGATGACAACAGACCCAGCTTAGCGTTCTGGGCGGGCTTGCTTAACGAGCACAGTTGACATGACCGTACTCGAGCCGCAATGTCCCGATCCATGCCCTTCCAAATGAAGAGGTCCCTAATCTTCGCGATGGTTTTATGTATACCTAAATGACCGCCCACGGGAGAAGTATGGAAATAATGAAAAACCATCGGTACAAGAAGACTTGGCAGCACTAATTTGGGCTTTCCTTTTCTCCGCTGCCTAGCTCGACAGCAAAGGGTACCTTGGGACAGAAAGTACGGGGGATGGGCACCTCCCCCTTGAAGCTCACAGATAATATTGGCCAGCTCGAGATCATTTAGTTGATGAGGGAGGATATCCGAAAAGGCCAGAGGACAGTCAAGCAGCACAGCCCCCATACCGGCTCCAAATCCTGAAGTTGGTCGCCGGGAGTATGGTACATCCTAGAAAGCGTATCGGCAATGATATTTTGCGTGCCACGCACATGTTGCACAGTAAATTTAAGGGAAGATATTTGAACGACCCAACGACCAATCTTCCCAAGCTGACGAGGATGAGCGAGGAGCCAAGATAGTGCCTGGTTGTCGGTTTCAAGGAGAAACTCTTTATGTTCTAAAAACCTTCGAAATTTATTTATCCCGAACACAACAGCCAAACACTCCAGCTCATAAACAGATGAACTCTTTTTTTCACAGGGTGTCAATGTGCGTGAAGCATAAGCAATTGGCTGCCTGACGCTATCCACCTCCTGAGACAACACCGCCGCAATAACCAAACAGGACGCATCAGTTTGTAAGACGAATTTTCGACCAAAATCCGGCATAGCCAACACAGGAGGCTGCATAACAGCTTCTTTCAACAATTGAAAGGACGTCTGCTGTGTTTCACCCCATTCAAACTTAGCACCCTTCTTGCGAAGCAGATTAAGAGGAGCGGCCAACTCTGCAATATTGGGTATGAAACGCCTGTAAAAATGTATCATTCCCACGAAACGTGCAACTCCCTTTGCATCTTTGGGAGGAGGAAAATCCCTGATCGCCTGGGTCCGAGCTGGATCTATGCAGACGCCCCGGGTGGAAATATGGTGACCCAGAAAAGAAATCTCACTTTGGGCGAAACTCACCTTTTCCGGGTTGACGGTAAGGCCAGCACCACGCAACCTAAATAAAACTTCCTCCAGATGGGTCAAATGTTCTTCAAAGCTCTCACTGTATACAAGAAGATCATCCAAATAGTTAAATACAAATTTAAACTTGACGTCATGGAAAATAGAGTCTAATAGTCGGGTAAGAGTTTGAGCTCCCACAGCTAAGCCCATTGGAACACGGGTAAACTGATATAAATTCCAGGGAACACAGAACGCAGTGAGAGGACGAGATTCAGGCTTCAAAGGTATCTGGTGGTAAGCCTGGTTAAGGTCAAATATGGAGAGAAATTTGGCCTTACCGAACCAATCAAATGCCGAATGTAGATCGGGGAGAGGTACCGAGTCAATCTCAATCTGGGAATTAAGCTTTCTATAGTCCAGGACCATTCTGGACTTACCATTTGGCTTAGGGACCAGGAAAGCGGGACTGTCATAACCTGAGCAAGAAGGTTCGATAACTCCATTCTCTAGAAGTTCATTAATGATGCTCCTCAGCGTTTCCATTTTAGGTGGAGCAAGTTTGTAGGGGTGAGAACGAACCGGGCGGGTAATCAGTGAGGCGAATCTCGTACTCAAGAAGCTTCGTAACACCCAGTTTTGGTGTGAGTACTTCTGGGAAGCGGCAACAAAATGCCCCTTATAGCCTCAGCCTGCTCCACGGTCAGATGCCCCCAACGGATCAGGAATGGAAACCCTATCTACCTCCGCTTCGAATGCGGCAGCCCCATGAGAATATTCATCCGAAAAAGGTATTGACACCCGCCGAGAAAAGCGAAAGAAACACCGGCCATTGCCCAAGTCCAAAATCATGCCAGTCCTCCGAATAAAATCAGCCCCCAAGATAAAAGGAAAACACAACTCCCCTGCCACCAAAAACCGCCACACCCAAGACAAATGGTGGATTTTGATTTTAAACTGGACCTCATGAGTGATGGGCAAAGGAGAGCGAGACGCCGTCCAGCAAATTAAAGAACTAGGTTCAACCTGTCGGATGAGACCAGAGGCTGACAACTCCTGGAAAAAACGCAAAGATATCAGGCTGCGTGCTGAACCAGAATCCACAAGGGCCTTCCGGTTCACATCTCCGACAAGGACATCTACACGTGGGCAAACCGAGCAACCCGCTCTCACACCCAATGCAGCCAAGGAAGCAATGGTCTCCTTATTGGTGGATACCTTACAAGATTTGACTTTATTACCCCTGTTCTTCACCCTAGCAGACATCACGCTACTAGACATATTTAGTCCGGCAACTATATTATTACTAACAATATTAGGTTTTCTTGCCGAAGTGACGGAGTTAACAAGGAGTCCAGTTCCAGGTCCCGGAAGATTAACTAGTCAGGAGGAACCAAAACTCCCACGTGCCCGAGGACAATCCCGCCTCAAGTGACCCCTCTGGTTACAACCAAAACAAGTTGGGGGTTGCCCACGCGGGAGTTGCACCCCCTTCCCTGACCCTGCTGAAAACCCGAACCTTTCCAGGAGGTTCACTGGGCAGATGTCCCATCAATCTCTCCCTTAGGAAATCCGCATCCTGGACTCCTCTGGATGCAATGCAGAGACGGTCTAGATCCGCCCAAGACGTGGGTCTTGTGCAGAAAACCAAACGACAACGGTCCTCCAGGTTGATTCCCTCCAGAATAATGTCCACCAGTTGCCTTTCGCTTAAGTCAAGACGTAGTATTTGGGCCACCCCTCGTATCTCGCCGACAAATTGACTAAGCGTCTCTCCGGGTGCCTGTGGGCGATAAATACGTTCAACTCGCAAACGCTCCATGACACGACCAGGTATAAAATATTCAATAACTTGAGCATGAAACTCATCAAAAGGTGCTCTTCGCTTGAGACAGTCAAGTAGGCGGTCACTTAGTGGTCTCAAGCAAAAGGGGGCTAAAATTTCCATAAGTACCAAATCGGTCATTCCAGGAAACTCCTGAATTTTGAAAGCTTCCTGAAGAAAAGCAAGGAGGTGATTTAACTCCAATCCATCGGCCTTGGGCATGCTCTGAAGTATAGGTGAGAGTGGGTGGGACAACTTGGCAAAGGCTGAACTAAATAGACCTGAGACATCATGGCCATCAACAACCGTCCCACAACCTACATGATCCATGAACACAGGATGTACCGAAGACTTTGAACCTCCAATTGCAGCAGAAATGGCAGAGGATACCAATTCCGAATCTCGGCACCCTGGAGCAACACCCTGAGGACCTGCAGCTCCTCCAAGCTCAGCAATACGAGAATCCGAAATTGACAGAGTAGTAGGCTCCTGAAAGGAGGCCCCTCTCTCTCTGACGGACCTAACCTCACCTAGACTCTCCAGGGCTGACTGTAGTTTTTCAGAAGTAGTAATGGCCCATGCACCAATATCAGCGGTGAGTCCAGGAGCCTTATTAAGCAGTTGCACCCTGGCGCACCAGTGAATAATCTGGGAGCCCAAACGATCCTTGGCCGACCCAGTTAAAGGCAGTGACCCACTATCAATGTCATCCTCTAATTCTTCCATCCTAGTCTTGCAGCTAGCTAATTCATCTTCCAAACAAAATGATTCCTGCCATGTCCTCTCTAAGTTCAAACAGGCCCTGAGCTGAGCTCTCAACCCCTTTACGTCCTCCCGAGCCTGCTGCCCCCTAGACACGACCTCAAAAACCAGCTCCGGCTTCCGGAGATACTCAGGCACCAAAGAGACGGCCAAGACAAACAAAATCTAACTTACTAAACTTAAGTAGTCTCAACTCAAAAGGCAACCAACTGACGAGGCTCAATACGTGTACCCAGCTCCTACTTCCCTGAGGCAAAAAAAAAACCCAGTAAAACCCCGCACAAATACAATACTATAAAACACGGAATAACTAACACACAAAACTCAACATTACATGCTCCCAGCCCGGGAAACCGCTTGGCAAGCCAGAACCACGCTCTGCTACCATCTGAGCCACACTCCGCTTCCGCTCGCCCGTACCAAGCTAGCTTAACAAAGAACGTGCTCCCATTGGAGCGGAGCGGGGCCCGACTCACGGAGAGAGAGCAAGGAAAGGCAAAGAAAGAACGTGGATGGCCATAGTGAATATATATATATATATATATATATATTTGAGAAGAAAAAAACAAGGGGACAAACGCAGACAAAACTACCCAGAAAGGTTGCCTACTCAGGTGCACCTGGAGAACAAAACTATAAGTGATCAACCCAGACTTATGGGTAAAATTAAAAATCTTTATAAATTTAAAGTTAGATAGAATTTAGAGCGCCAAATTTCAAACAGGAAAAGCCAAAATCACCCGGAGTCCTGTGGCACAGGGCGGGTTCCTGAAAGGATAGAATTAACCTAAACTTAACTACTTAAAACTAGATAACAAACTGGATAACAATACTTAAATAACAGGCACACTGAGACAATATCACAGCAGGGTATCACAGAGAAATAATGTCCTCAGGTAGGAAAACCTTAGTAGCCCGCCATGGCACCGGTGTAAGGACCCGGCCCAAGAATCATGGGAGAGGCGGACATTGGAGCTGGAGCTCGTGAACCTCGTCAGTTGATACAGCCGTGTTTAGCCAGACATTTGGGGCAGAACAAAACCCAAAACAAAACCCAAAACTAAATAAAAGGGTAAAACAAAATAAACTTCACTAGTAAACGGTCTGAACAGAAGTGAAAGTCGCTACTCTCTCGATCCAGTCGCAGACGACACCAAAGCCTCGAAGAGTCAACGAGAGCAAACACCAACAACAAAATAAAACACTATAACAAAAAAGAGTCGGGAAAACCGAAAGGGGCACGAGGATTTGACCCGGCTCAGTGGGTATAACACGATATAACTTAACCTAATTTGCAGCCGCACAGTTGTAGTGAGATCGAAGTAGCTATTAACTACCAGTCAGTACTAATCCATGTAACTTCAAGTCTATTATTATGAAAAATTGCATTAAGTTTTTATGAAATACTAGCTGTTTCCTGCGGCTTCGCACGCTTTTCGTAAGCGTTACCCGTGTATGTGCACTTCTGGTTCAAGTAAATTATATTTCCAACGCCGATGTAGAGTTTGCTTTGTTGCCACGATCAAGAAAATCTGTATATGTTTATAGCCATTGTACACGTACATGTGTTTTATTATAAAGTGGTCTAACACTCAAGCTTTAAGTTCAACCAGAAATTTATCTTCAAGACAAATATACATCATAACTTAGTGCCTTCAAATAGTGTTTGGCTATTGAATATTCGTAACTGTCTCGTAATTGCAGTTTATAATGTGCAGGCGCTTTGAAAACTATTATCTTTGGCAACGCCACCAGGAGGCGAGTTACATCAATATTCATAGCATAGAAACCTTCTTCGTGGACAAATACATATACATACAAATTTTTGTATTGATCGGTCAAAATAGTTTACGATTCCATAAAGGACAAACACACAAACATTCATTTTTATATATATAGATGTAATTTAATTGAGAACAATTTAAGAATATTGCTTAGTGTTTTATTAAATTTGATGATAAATTCTTTACGTAGTCAATAAGTCTTTAGCATTTGAATATCATTTATTGTAAGTTTTAAAATATTTAAATTAAAGAAATACTTAAGTGGGCGTATGTTTTATCAAATAATAACAAACGTAAAAATTAATCCAGATCAAAATTGTAAAATAGAAATAAAATATAAGTTTTAAACATTTAATTGGTGTATTTATAGTAATAGATTATACTTAATGCATTATAATTTGCTCATGAATAATTATTAATAAAAAATATATAACTGTGACAAATTAATTTGAATAATTATACATACTGTATTTATTGCATCCCATGGGTAATCAAAGTAATTAATACTGCCTGTCAGAGAGGGAATTATTCTCAGGTTATTATTTGTATATCAGTGAAAAATTAATCTAATTACAACTAATTTAGCAATAATAATGTCCATTATTGTTACATTAAAGTCACATAACATTTTATAATAAAATAATACGTGTTCCTACTCAAGAGAATATGTAGTTGTTAGAACATTTACGTGTTTATAATGCTATGGAGGCAGCAAAATTTCTAGAAACTATTTTCTGCATCAATTATGTAAATGGTCTTTATACACAAGAGACATGGTTGAAATATATTACGAAAAGTGAAAATACAAAGCGTTTTTATATACTTCGTATAATAAGAAGTAATATATTTTATAAAATAAAACCATTTTAAATGTTTAACCATCAAAAGTTTTGAGCATATCAGTCTTAATTTAATTGTCACTGATTCATATTATAGAAAAAGGAGTGAGATGTATATTGCAATTATAGTTAGAGGAAATAATTAATGCCTAGGAAATGACGGCACCTCGGTACCACATTGCGCGATCAAACTTCTCTTTCAAAGTGGTAGAAACGTTTTCTCTCTTAAAACACTAAATCTCATTTTCGTATCACCTAACGAAATTTTATGGAATAGATATTGTTAAAAATACAATGTGAAACAAGATAAATGCATTATATATTCTCGGAAAACTATCATTGATAACATAATGAGCCACCTTATTTAATTATTTACCATAGAGTAGTGATTTATGTTGAGTTATTCTAATATACAAAAAGCTATTAAAGTTTACAGTTAACTGAAGAAGATATCTTATTGATTTATCTAACAGGAAACGTGTATCTCGATGTGTTAAGGAAAAGACGTTAGTTTAAAAACTTAAGTAAAAGTATAAAGGTATATTTTACCGATAAAACTAAGTTCATCGCATATCAGCTTAAATATTTGAGCAGTAAGGATGTTCTAAGGCAAGGAAACGTAGATATGAATGAATGTTTGTGTTATCGTGAAACTGACGTACACATATTGACAACCTATGTTAGAAGCGTATATGAGTATAAAAACTAGCGCACGATAATAAAAAATCAAAATTATGAATTGATTGATTTAAATTCATTGTAGATTTTATTCCCTATAGAATGGATCATAAAATTGGATTTGCACCTTCAGATAGAGATTGTGTACACAAAATTGGTAAATCCAGGTATTTATATGATTATGATGAAATTATTGTACCTACTATTTTAGGTAAATATTATCCATTTTGTTAGTGTGTCACGTGTTTAAATGTATGTTCACTAATAATCCCAAAAAATGAAAACAATTTCTGTAAGTTACATGAATACACAATCAAGGGGTAGTTGGAAGTATCATCCTCTAGTATTACATATTCTACAAGAATTCAAATACATGAAACATTTAACCTGATGTGTCTTAAATTCTTTTATTAAAAATTAGTTTATATCAATAAAGCCGTTGAACATTACTTTGCTTTCGTACAGCAAATATAATTTAACTAATTTTTTAAATAAGTTAATGAACTAATGGTTTTAAACAACACAGAATGGCTTTGATAACACAACACCTATTGCTGTATGAATATGTTGGTGTATAAAATAAAATTCTGAGGTATAAAGTTGTAATTATTATAAGTCCCTGAAGCTGAAATGTGACAATATTGTGTGACAGATGTCGTCAGTTGTGAGAAATACGATTCTGTCAGTCTCTCATCAGATTCATTGCGTATAATCAGGAAATTCAGGAACATAGGATTATACGACTAATTTTTAGTTATATGTTTGGTCTTTCCTTGTTCTGTTTCTTTCATTTAATGACGTATAACTAAATTATTACTCATATTTTCTACATTGAACGTCATTAATTCAACAAGGATAACACCATTACAAATTACACATCAATATTTTAATAAATTATTGTACGATTAAAAATATATTTAACAAAAAATATCATAGACAAAAGAAAGTGGAAGTATAAAATTTGTCTATATCAACGATCAAACTGTATTATAAAGCTTTTACATAATTAAACACTAGTTGTATTAGGTTGTCATTTGTGAAAAAATACGCATCGAACCAAACTAAACGTGTATGTATACATAATACGCTCAAGGTTATAATAGTATTTAATTGACAGCCAATTATATAGAGGATTAATTGCATATTAATTATTACTATATAGAACTAAATAGTTACATTGTTTAGATACATTAAATGATCACGTATTAGTGAAGTTTAACGAATGATTTTCAGTTACATTATTGTAGATTTTAATTCCGAGTTTTATGGTTCAGCATCTGTAAATATACAGAAAGACATAAGGGTATTGTGTATTTCATAGCCTTTATTTATAGTCCGTTAAACATTTTATGGCCCTCTGACGTGTTCAATTTCACAGTTTAAGTACGACATAAATGGTTCTTGTTAAAGTCCCAAAGGCCAGCAATTTATGGCTTCGGGCTGAACTTTATGGTATTGGACCAATAAATTAGTGACTTTACATGGTTATATTTTCTTAAATAATTATATATTCACTGTAATAGGATAAATGCTAGTTTAATAACATTAATAAATAATTATATGTATTTTTTTAAGGGTTAGTTATGACCGGTTAACGAATATTTCAAAATTAATATTTCATTAATTGCAAATACAGCTTGTTTCCATTTGATTTATCATTAAAACTATACCTAGAACGATTTTCATCATTATCCATCACAACCAATTGATAGATTATAATGATCTATTATCATGTTCATACTATTGCCATATTAGAATATTAAAACTTGACTACACCATTTTGCCAGGACATAAGTTTTACGAATGCTATTACACGTTATGTTAATTTTATACAAGGAATGTAAAAAATACAAGGAAAAATAAAATCTAGAAGTATGAAAAACAGGTTTGCGTCTGGGCTTTACTTAAAAAAGTTTTTTTTTCTGTACTTTTGAAAATTTATACAGATTTTAATAAATAAATTGTAAGAATTGCATATCCAATTGATTCTAAATAGGTAGAAATGTGTTTGCACGGATAAGCTAAAATAGTATACTTAAAAATATATAAGATGAATCTACGTAGCAAAGTTAAACTATATGGATACAATATGAGAAGCTCATAGAGCCTCATATAAGAAGCTGAGAAGCACAAAGCTGCTTTACCCCCTGCTGTTAGATTTCTTTGACCGTTCTTTAGCAATTTAATGTGAGTTACTACTAATTACTCCAACAACCGCTCATCTCCATTATAGAATAATTATTCTTTGTACATTAAATCTGCAATGTATTTTAAATACACAAGAAACCTCGGTTATCAAAACAAAGTTTTTTTAACGCAAGAAACGAGATTAAATAAACATCAGTTTTCAAAAATACCCATTTCGTATGATTTTTGTTATTTTTAATTCTTTTTAAGAATTTTATTCAATTGAATCTAATAACTTTACCTAAGTCCTATCATGAAATTAACGTTTACGATAGGACTTCTAAAGAAGACAATTAAACAGCTGGGTTATTCAATATTAGTTTATTTAAGGTGTCAAACTAAAATACTAATTTATTATAAAAGCTTTTTACTTTGTAAAACTTATGTATTTTAAAATAACTATTTGGAACAAAAACAATATAAATTGGTTTCTGAAGTAAGAAATTGTGATCCCTAAAGTAAAAAATGTTTATATCATTCTATGTTTTAGACAGTGTTATGTACCCTTAGATATATTGTCCCAATTTTATGCAATCGATCCCGTAATTCCAATATTTAGGCAATTCAAATCCTGGTTAATTAGATAAAATAATACGTATATCCATATTATCTTAATATAACTTTGGTTGGAATAAAAATTTGTAAACGAGGTAGCTGTGACGGTTTCTAAGTGTAAAATGAGATTTTTTATTATACAATAGATGTTAATTTACAATAGAATGGTAATTTCACAATTAGATCTGTAAAACTACCATACTCTTATCTAGAAGTTCAATACTGCCTCTTCATTTGTTCAGAATAAGAAATAGGATATTGTAAGATTCAGCCTCAGTAAAGTCATGTAGGTTTAGAGTAGCTTTGAGCGCTACGTTATCCAATAAAAGTATTGCTGCTAAAAGTATTCTAAGATCTCCGCCCGCTCTAAGCTATTGGCCTCTGGGAAGTCCAGTATACAGAATGTTTTGAGGAATGTTAAAACGTCTAGTCCTTATGCGTCCAGTCTCTAGAAGCCTTCAGTCCATGACAGCCCCTGCCATCTGAAAAACTTTCGGCATGTGGGAAATCCCATCAAATAGAAATTTCTCATATTCATTTATTGAATGTCCAGTAAAATTTATTTAGAAAACGATTTTGTCCTCTAGAACGAACTCTTATTTTCCAAAATTTCTTTGCCTTTTTTCCCTGAAACAATTTCTGTATAGAACATGTTGTATATATAGTGTTATAAAACTCAAGCAGTCATAACACTTGTAGGGTATTTGCTGCATGGAAAAACTAAATGTTTTCTATAGAGTGTTTATTCTCTTGATTTTAATTCATGGATCTATGTAGGTGGCTGTAGCAAAGAGTTTATCTCTTTCTCCATTGAACCTGGAAGCGATCCAGGTTTGTTGTGTAGAACATGGTTATGGCACAATAGGAAAACTCCTTTCCTTAGTTTTCAATTAATGCTTATGAAATTTCCTCTGTTAACATATGTCCATTCAATATTTTGATTAAACTTTAATGTTGTAGAAAATGTAATAAATTGAGAACAAATAACATTTTTTGCTTTTATTTTTTAAATTACCAGCTTATAAGAAACCTGACAAACCTTTTTTGTATTATGATGAAAAAAAAACTTGTTATTATTATTTATAAATAACTGTATATTTGAGTCTAAGCTTTCAAAAAAACATCCTACATATCAATAATTGTAAATGTAACAAGGTATCAAAATAATTACGAATTCAGATATTATTTACTAGTTTTTAAATAGTTATAGTAAATGTATTATTATATTATATTCATACTATATATTTTTTAATTGTTAGAACTTTTTTAAACCAAATTATAAAGGTTTGATAACCCATACGCATAGTAAGATATTACTTAATACATAATGAAGTACGGCTGAATTTACCGAATTGAGTTATGAGGGAGTTAATGTATTAGGCTAGTTTCTTCATGTTAGTGCAAGCCTCCAGAAAAGAATATCAGTATATTAAGAAAGTGATTTATTAATATAGGCTACGAGTATCAGTATTATACTGATCCTTGACATTCGAAATACCGCGGTTACCGTGCATAATTTGGTTTATATAAAAAAATATTATACATATTGACTAAATCTGATAATAGATCAATATCAGGTTCCGGGATGTTGTACTAAATATAGGTACCATTTTTATTCAAGTATAAGGGATATAGTATGAGCAGAATAGTAATATATGGTACATAAGTGTGTGTGTGTGTGTGTGAGTGTGTGTGTGTGTGTGTGTGTGTGTGTGTGTGTGCGCGCGCGCGCGCGCGCGCGCGCGTGCATATATATCATGTACAATCAACAATAAGTTTAATTAACATTCAGTAAACCAATTATACTAATTACAATTAAATCCTTGTGTAACATAATGTACCAGTAAAATCTTAATATTGTTATGCAGCACAATTTTATTTGCATCAGAAAATAATGTACAACGTGTTTGAAATAACACAATTCACTAACAAGATATTGTTAGTGAGAAGAGACTTCATTTATTAACTTTGCGGAAAGTTTATAAATGAGATATCTACCTATATGGTCCTTTTTATTTAGGTCTGAAAGGTTTACAACTGAAAAACATATTGTGATAGTTATAAATTTAAACATAAATAAGTCTATTTAATGTCAACAAATGAAATAAACCTGACTGAGATTTCTAATTTCAAATATGCATAGAACTCTAATATTGATTGTGGACTGGGAACTTGTTAAATTTACAAACTCGTTCCAATTACGATCGATCAACCCCTTAGAGGATACAAAAAAACATTGGTTCATATATTGCTATTTGTTTGTTTTTACATATAATAGTTGCTTCTCTTTGTAACATTCTCTGTTTAATCAAGCTTGCTTTACCTTTGTCCTCTAAAACGTACGAGTGTTCACTGATTGGTTCTTGTATAAATATAATAACCATAAAATAAATCGTAAACTACGTATATAGAGGCAAAGAGTTAATTTATAATATGACTATGAGTCTTAAAACGCATTATTATTTGTAATGTTAATTCATATTTCCACATTTTTCATGGTGATAAAAACATCTCAGAATTGGATGCTCCAACTTTTTTATAAATGTCCTGTCATGACATTTAAATGTGCTTATGAAAATTACTGTGAAAAACTAGTATAAATACTGTTATTTATACATAAAGAAACATAAACATAAAGAAACTGCTTGGAATTGTATACATCTAGTTCCTTATTATGTATGTAGTTTATACTAAAGTTGTAGTACTGATGCAATACAAGTAGTTGTAAATTTTTGTAGAATGACACGTTTAATTAAATATGAGTAGTATATAATATAGAGCAGCGTGTTGACGCAAACTAAGTTATAACTGATTTGGTAAGTTTTATTTAAGTAAATTAGCCCAAGTCTTCATGAATTAGAATCTTTATTTTTTTTCTTTTTACAAATTTTATGTTTCTCGAGCTAGTGTTACGCTTATAGGTAAAGATTTTGAATTCTCAATTTTGAGGTCACAAAAACGAAATTAGTTAAATAAAAATCAGTTCATTGTAGATATAATATTATTACATCAAAGCTTCAAGTGCCTTACTTCTAAAAAATAAAAGTGGATCAGAACGGATTATAGAGTTGTTTTCCATGTATAATATAACAATAACACTAAGGACTTCATAATTAACGACTCGTTACCATCGTATCAAAAGACGGCATGGTCTGCAGATGTAACGTGAACCAAAATGGTCTATAAACGCACTTTTTTGTGTGATTTAAATCACACGTAGTTAAATTACCAATTAATGTTATTAACGCTTAATGTAATACATAATTTAAATAATGCTTGACAAAAAATTGTGATGCTTTAATCACAATGTATCAATATAAATTATTTGAAGTTATTAATGTATCCAGAGGAATCCTATATTTCATTTATTTCATAATTTCGACTGAATATTATATATCAAACAGGGGTAGATTAATGAGAATGGAAAGATATGGTAGTATTAGATTGCCATATCATCACTCACTCTCCTTTAGACCTAATGTCCTAAGCCTATTACTAAATCACAGGAATTACTTTGTTTTCCTTGCAGTGCACAATATATTTTGTATCCTCTGCAGCTTTCAAATATATATTTTTGTAACATTTATCTACCCTTACAAGTTAAAAAAATCATAGAAAGTCATAGCTTATCACAGTAATTAGATGTTTTTTCAAGAAAAGTTTCTGGAAACGCAGAATATATTTCTTAAATTTATAATCCTGGTCTTGACTAATATTCCTAAAAAATGGATTTGATTGTGTATGTACGCTTTTTAGTTTAAATAAATTTATATTATAATGGATAATACATATAGGGACTTATATTACCATAATACAGAACGTAATGACAATATCTTGAGTATTAACAACTCGTATGTAAAAATAGATTACAGTTACTTTCAATCCGTAAAAGCCGTCATGAGATTAGAGTTGGTGTGATAGAAACTCTCTGCTCGCATATGATAAATACTCGTATCACAGAAGACAACATGGCATCGCTAACCACAGCCTACGTTTTCGTTTTAATGAACCATATTTATTGTTATATTCCTTTACATTGTTATATTCTTTTTAAAGAGAAAATTATGATTTATTTTGTAAGCAAAAATTATTAATTGTACCTAATTATTTTTTGTTTTATATAACTGTCTAGTATTTTGAGAATAGCAATGGCTACTTAATATTTTTATTAATTCTAACAACTTAATCCCAAAATTGTTTATTGTTTCGATATTTTAAAAAATATTCCATTATCTGAAAAAAAATATTTATTTATTGCGAATATCAAAGCAACATACTTTACCAAGTAATGATCAATTACTGAACGAAAAAACCTTTTAGAAGTAAAAAAGAAGATAACAGTAATAGAATATTCACTTGTTCCGTTTATATTTTATATTAGAATGGATTTTTCAGCTAAATGAATGAGCTAAATCCATGTGCAAGATTAAATCGAATCTGAATTATTATCTACCTATTAGAGATCAAACCAAAATATACTTGACATAACAATTGATTTAAAATAGGGTTCAAGTAGGTTTTTTATTTTATATGAACTATTAAATGTTTCATACCAGTTTCCAACTAATATGGCATTGTTTAAAAAATAAAATACATTTTTAAAAATTGTTTAGACTTATACTTTAACTTGAAATACAGTGATTGCGGTATTTTAGTAAGGGTTTGTGCAAATACTATATAGATGTATACAATTACCAGAGAGATATAATTTTCAAATATGTAATACAAATCTAAACGAACCATATCTTTCAACAGATCTCCGCCTCTGAGGGTAATTGTATAAATCTATTTCCAGACAGTAATGGTGACGTTTTTCCACTTCAAGAGCCTAAAGGCGGAACTAATCTTCGCTCAGCTGGGATGAGCGAATATTATAATGCTTTCACCTTACTTGATTAGTACTTGAAATTTATTGATTTTTCTTATTAATTAATTATTAGTTAATTATTATTAAACAGAGAGTTACATACATAAATAGAAGTGGTATTGGAATATTAGGAGGGGAAAGTAATTTTAGGAAGTAAGTTGGTATTCACAATACGGAACTTTTTCATAGTACTATTTCGTAGGTCGGGAAAACCAAACTGTTTGGTTTTCTTTGCCACTTTTAAAAAATTACGTGCATGCCTTAAAGTACTCTTTTTGTAATCTCTTTAAGCGACCGAAGTGAAACTTTTTTCATGCCAAGTACAGTTAGGCTAATTCAAAAGTATAATTTATACTGGTTACATGATAATGGGCAGTAGTATTCATTTACTTCATGGGGACAAAATCAAAGTATCGAGAACAGTACGATGTTCAGTGTAGAAAATGTGTTATTGTTTACATTTCTTATGAGTTTTTCACACTCAAAAAATACATTTTCAGAATAATAAATCACTATAAGTTTCCCATAAGAGTTTAAACGTGTTAATGGGGAATGAAACACACACAAATGTTATTTTATGTGTTTTTGATATGTTTTAAAGATTTACTATTTACTTTTAGTATTTTCCCACTGAGCGCGATTATTTTTGCACTGGTAGCTTTTAGCATACTAAAAACATTGGGGTATACTAATATTCTTGGCGATTGGCTACTATCTTGCTTACAAAGGACGGGGCGGCTATATTTTAGGGAGGAATGGTGATAATGTCTTTGCGTTTCCAGTAAATCAAGTTACAAACCTCGTTAGGAGGCTAAAGAAACAAGAACTTGTTTTCGTTCAATTTTAAATATTTTAAGAAACGCTTTGCCCCTCTCAAATATAATTTGCAAATTGTTTTTTATCCTAAATAGGAATATTGCCATGATCCATTTACCGGGAAAAAATATTATCTTGAGAAAGATAGTAAGTAAAAGAATTACTGTAGAAATTACAACAAAATTTTACTTGTTCAAAAGTAAGACGTCAAATCACACTGTAAGTAAATAGTTTTTATTATTTATCCATTATTTGCTATATAAATTACACGTATTACATGTTTAGGGAAATTATGTCATTATTGAAATATCAATAAAAATTTAAACTATATTTTATTAAGATGGACTGATAAATATTGTTGTTTGTCTCCGACAGAGGCTATCTATGAAAGATGCTACGTATGAATATTGTTAAATTATTACTCTTACTATACTGATATACACATTAAACAGTTATACTGAATGGACGAAACACATTGGATTGGAGATCTATAAGGTCGCAGTAATAAAATACTCAGTATTTCAAAACTTTTACTTTGTTTCATTGTGCCAAATAAAACGTACAAGCACCACTTTTATATGTTAAATACATAATTAGACTGTTCCACGTTGCTGCCAAAATAGAGTAATAATTAAATAAAATGATATCATTGTGGCAAACCTGGTGGTTTTCAATGTTCTTAAATGTGTAGTGAAATTTAACCTACAAACTTATTTCACTCAATAAAACCGTTAACATTACTTACCTTCACGTTGATGTCGACTCACGTACCACGGCGCGGCGTCAGCATCTTAGCCCAACATTTTAACTGTAGTCACAAAAACAGGAGTCGGGAACATACGAAGTCTAAAATATGAATGCTGGAATTTACTGGAATTTGAACAAGAACTCGCCTAAAAACAAAATCGCGACGATATTAGCAATTTTACCGAGACAACTTATATTCACATCGTGGTCTTGTTAGAAGGACATACAGCACAGCTAATATATGTATTAATCAGGTAAATAAAACATCCTCATAGGTAAGTTACTTCACTTTTTACAAATTTACTTTATAATACATTCAAAATAGTCGTCTCACGTAAAAGGGCTAATTTATATTACGAAAAATGTAAAGTGTTACAAATAATGAAATGAATCATAAATTAGTAGATTATGACCAAAGTTTCGTGCAAAAAACGTAATAAAGCACTACGTAACTGAGTGAATAAGTGACTACAAGTAGCTGTTAATAAAGTTAGATGGAAGTCGACAGAGAGTTCGGGTAAAGGGTAAATGTCATTTACAGGCTTAACTGCCACTATTAAACACTCCCTGAGTCTGAACTCTCATTTATCAGAGTCATGCTCACGCTTCATCATAAATATAAATCCTGAAGTAAATATATATATTGGACTAACCGATAAAATCAAATCAAAATCGCTTAACTTCCCAAAAAGATAATAAAAGGTGATTTATTAATATATCCCTTGTCTTAAAAAAATATAATCAAATTGAATATCTGGTTTCATAAAATATAATGTGTAAAATAAATTTATATTTCTAATTTGACTTTTTGATAAATATTCTCACATGTACCACAGAAGCCTGTGCGTGACAACGAGTGACCACAAAGTACTTAGATGGAATTTCCAACTTAATAAGTGTTATTATAACCTAAAGCAATTCAATTAAGGAAACAAAAATGAAGTATAGATAAGTTTTTTATCAAAATTACAATGACAGTAAAGTGAGAATTTATTTGGATGAAGTGATTAAATGGAAATAATCTAAAAATCAAAACTACCAAACTGTTGGAGGCTATGATCTCAAACGGGCCTTAATGTAACTCTTTGTTAACGGATGGACATCGGGATATAAACTGAGTACAATATTCACCATTCCTTATCATCGAGGATTGTTATATATATATTTATTGCATCGTCATGTTTTGGGCGCATGACCTCCCCCCCAGTACACACACACACGCGCGCGCGCGCGCGCACACGCACACACACCACACACACACACACACACACACACACAATGGTGATGCTTTATATAATTGAGTACTTTGGCTGGATTTATTATTTTGAAGCATATAAAAAGTCATATGGTTGTATATTATTTATCTATTTTATTTAGCATTTCTCTCGTTGCCTTCATGATTATCCATACGACTAATGTTAAAAATATTCACTAACGCTCAGTCAAATCCCATGGAGCGACATGCACCGTCATTTAAACTCATTGTTGCCTATCGTAGTAATAAAGCTTATGTTCAGGTCTGTAAGGCAGCATGTTCTCGAGATATCATGCGGACAGACATGAAATTTGTTCAAAATCCTTCGAGTGATATGTTTTCACATATATAATGAAGAAAAAAAACGAAAACGATTCAATTACATTTTGCCCAGGTCTATGATATAATTCGCTATTCTGGAATTAAATTTAAGGATAACTAAAATTATTCCTCGGCGATTGTGAAAATATTAATTTTCTGTTTGGAGGAATGTGCCACAGCTGCGCAATTCAGGCAGTGTGGTATCCAGTAAATTGCTCACCAAGTATTTTATATTTTAGGATTCCAATTTACTCTCTAGTTTTGAAATGTTCCCTCTTATTACGCGAAATAATTTATATTATAACTGATATCTATTATTTAAAAAATTCTTGTCTATAACGAATAAATTGGTATCATTTAAAAGGATTACAAACAGTTATTGTAGCCGTGAAGTACACATGCATTATGTGACCCAACTGCGATTATCTATTCCAGATTTGAAGACATAAATTGAATTGAATTTATTTTCATGTCTTTAGGCCTTGTGAGCAATGGACACAGTCATCTTACAATTAATCAGTCAGCATAATATTATATACTAGAGTAACTTATAAACTAAACAACCAACAATGTTGAGTCAACAAGAAAACAAATAATCAACAAGTCAATAACAAAAAATATATAAAAAATCTATAAAATTGATAACAAGATAAAATCCAAAAATATAAAATTTAACAAGACAAAATCAACAAGATAGAATCAACGAGATAAAAATTTAGTATATAAATAAAAATGTGGACTTTCTTAAGTTAAAAACTACAATCTACATTTTTACAAGTCAGGTACTCATTGATTGAATAGAAAGGGTTTTTTTACAAGCCAAATGAAAATAACCTGTTTGAATTTCTTTAAGTCTACAGGAATTTGCCATTACGACCGAGTTTATTAAAAAAGGTTAATGGATAAATAACCAAAGTTCTTTTGAGTTTTGCTTAATCTACAGTAATCTTTGTCTAGTAAATGCCTATTTCTAGTATTGTGAGAGGTGCACACATCATTCCTATGGACAAGATCATTTGAATTCTTCTTAACATAAACAAGACAGGTGTATATATAAAGATTTATTACTGTAAGAATGGATTCTTGTATAAATAAAGGTCTACAACTAGCACTTCTGTCTGAGTTTGTTAAAATCCTAATTGCTTTCTTTTGTATTAGAAGAACTCTATCAATTCCAACTCCGTTTCCCCAAAAAAGTAAGCCGTATAAGAGTATAGCTGTTAAAAAAGGCAAAATAAGAGAGTTTTTTTAAGTATTCTTTAGGTACAAAGTGTTTTAGCTGTCTTAACAAAAAATACAACTCTAGATAATCTAGAACAAACTTGGCTAATGTGATCTGACCATGTTAGTTTACTATCTAAGACAATTCCCAACAGTTTGACATTAGGTAAAAAAGTGCACTGATCGGGTTGTAGTGCAAAATAATATTTGTTGTGTCTTACATTCATTCAGAGCAAGTTCATTAGCCTGAAACCATGTCTTAGCCTCGAGGCAAGCCTCGTCAATAAACTTACATAAGTTAATGGTATTTTTGTCAGAGCTAAACAAAGTAGAATCAATCCAGCATACAGAATGGCGTTGGCCTTAACATTACAAGGGAGATCATTAATAACAATTAAGAATAACAAGGGTCCGAGTACCGATCCCTGCGGCACGCCAAACTCGACCGAAGCGATAGGGCAGAAAGAACACACCAACACAAACTCTCTGCCCACGCTCAGCCAGGTATGATTTTAAAAGCGACCAATTCAGGTTGTTTTATGCCATAAAAAGATCATTTAGAGAGCAGGATTTCTCTCGGGACACAATCAAAAGCCCTCGTAAGATCGAAAAGAAGTCGCCAAGGTGGCAGCTTTAGATTCAAAACCATCGAAAATCGATCTCACCAAAGCTCCGACCGCATCCAAAGTTACTTCTTCCTGCTCGAAAGCCGAATTGAGAGAGTTTTGAAAAAGGTTGAAACATTCAAAGTATTTACCGAGTTGATCATTCATGATGAATTCCAAAAATTTTTGAAAAAAAACGGGTACCACAGAGATCGGTCTATAGGAACCGGGTAAATCTTTGGGACCCTTCTTATAGGATAGGCACAGTTTTAGATGTTTTTAAAGATTTTGGGAAAAACACCAATACACAGGCACTGATTTATACACACCAGGTGAGAGGCAATATGATAGAGAAACAGATTCTCTTTAAAAGAACACTAGACAGGCCATAGATATCTTTACTATTTGAAGATTTCATATCTTTCACCATTTGCAAAACCTCATCACAAGATACGACACTGGCTTCCATTTAAAAGGTATTAGGAGTACGCGGAGCTTGACCCAGGAGATCCTCAGCAGACACGTTACTGGGAGATATGCTTTGTCGTACCTCTTTCACTGTCTCAAACGAAGAAGTCGGAGAAAGCCTCCGGCGAAATATCTGGACTGGATGGAGGGGTAGGGCTCCTTACTGCAGCAATAATGGACCATGCAGTTTTACAAGGATTAGACGCAGAGCTGATTAACCTCTCATTTTCTTTAAGCTTTGCCTTCTTCAGTTCATTTTTATACTTGTTTCTTTCACCGGACGTAGGCCCTTCGTGAAGGTTCAGACTTGGTATGACAGTAGACTGTATAAATTGCCATTAGATGTTTCTTAAGATCCCTTAAAATGGTCGGTATACCAGTTGAGTTTAAACGCTTTTTCAACTTAGAGTTGCTAACGATTTTAAGATTTTTTGTTTTAACAGGGCAACATTGATCAAAAATAGTTAAAAATCTGTCCAAAAAATGTCAAATAATATTGTTTCCTTGTTATTTACTGCAAGAATGGTTGGCCAATCAATCAATGTCAGATGAGAGATTAAGTTTTCAATATTGCTAGGAGCTAAACATCTCACCTCGATTTGCTTCTCCTGACAATTCTTCTTAGTCTGGGGTTCAGGAACGAAAGAAATTTTCAATCATGTTGTGGTCGGACAGACACTCATTTAAGACCTTAACTTGAAAGTAATTATCATCCCGATTAGTCACAATATTGTCTAGGCAAGCATTGCCTCTTGTGGGAGTATTTATAGTCAATTTACAGTCCACCTGATCTTAGGAATGTCTTTTCAAACCACGAACATTGGAAGAGTTTACATTCAAAAAATCAATATTGAAATCACCACAACATATAATAAAACATTTAAACTTAATCAGGTGGTCAAACAATCGTTCAAAAGAGACTCATAAAAGTGTCCATATTCCCCCCAGGAGGTCTATAGAGTGCAAGTAAGATAATTTTATACTCCGTTAACATAACTGCTGCCACTTCAATGTTCATCTCACTACAAAATTCATCAACATCTACAAACAGTGAACTTGATTCCCTGCCTCAGAAGTACACCCGAGCCACCCCGTTGGACTAATTGATCGGCAGTACATGCTAGCTGGCACAAAGTCTTGGATGTTAACCATATCAGAAGTTAGCTCCGAGCACCAGTGTTCACTGACACAGAGTCCAATAAAGCAAGATTCCTTTAAAATATATCTGTATAAAATTTATATTCACTACTTTCTCGGTTTCTTTAAGACTAAATAAATAATCGAAATGCAGTCGGTTAAAACTGTTTATAGTAACGTTTTATAAGCTCCTGTAGATAGGATATTAATAAATAGGAATTGGACCATTACAAAGTTCAATAAAACTCAATATTAGGTCTGTATAGGTGTACCCGAGATAATATTTATTTTGATATGTTTACAACAAATTTAAGATTACTAAATCCTGTGAAAGAGCCGTAGTTAATTCACACAAAAAGATCAAGGTTGTTATATTATTTAATTATTAGTCTGATAGTATAAACGCTTTATAA